>NW_017676719.1:31257-40221 GCF_001879085.1 Nicotiana attenuata
TGTCTAAGGAATGTGTTATCCTAGAAGAAAAATGTAAAAGGTTAGAGTCTAGGGCTGATGAGAGGGACAACACAAATACTGAGTTGAAGAACCAGGTTCATCAACCTGAAAATAAGATTCTAGAACTTAGATCTGAAAATATTAAACTGAAATTAGGGACAGGAAAGAAAAGGACTGATCAATCATTTCTCACCCCAGAAGAAAATCTAGGAAAAATGAAAGATGAACTGTACAAGAAAGATGAATTGATTAAAGTCCTAAAAGAAGATTTAGGAAAGGTAAAACATGAACTAGACAGAACATGCAAATGGAACAAGGCTTCTGATGCACTCTCCTGGCTGCAAGAACATCATAGTAGCAACAAGAGAGGACTTGGATTTGGGACACAAGCTCCAAAATGGGATCCCAAAAACAAATATCTCACACTTCCTGAGAATAAGATCTGCACACACTGTGGTAATACTGGCCATTACAAAAATGAATGTAATGCAAGAGAAAAGGCCAGTCAAAAGAACAAAGCCTTTGTTCAAGAAAAACACAAACTGCCTGGTGTGGGCAAAGAAAAATTTAATTCATCCTTTTGCCCATAGAAAGGGACCCAAACTAGTTTGGGTTCCTAAGACTAACCCCTGATTTCATTTTGTAGGTTCAAGTGAAAGGGAGGAGCCAAATATGGTATATGGATAGTGGCTGCTCAAAACACATGACTGGGGACAAGGACCAGTTCCTTTCACTTGAGAACCTAAAAGGAGATAATGTCTCCTTTGGAAATGGAAAGAAAGGTGAGATCATTGGGGTTGGTAAGGTAGGCAAGACTGATTCTCATTCCATAGAGAATGTCTACCTGATATATGGTTTGAAATATAGCCTAATAAGTGTGTCACAACTGTGTGACAGAGGTAACCTTGTAGCTTTTACCTCACCAGTGCTTTGTGTATAATCTCATCACTGACAAAATTGTTTTGCAGGTAAAAAGAGTTAAACAATATTTACATTGTNTGGTGAGCGGGTTCTGCTTCGGGTCTCGCCTATGAAGGGCGTCATGAGGTTTGGAAAGAAAGGGAAGCTGAGTCCGAGGTTTATTGGCCCTTTTGAGATCTTGAGGCGAGTTGGGGAGGTTGCTTATGAGCTTGCCTTACCTCCCAGCTTGGCCGGAGTTCATCCGGTATTTCATGTTTCGATGCTCCGGAGGTATCACGGTGATCCGTCGCACGTGTTGGATTTCAGTTCAGTCCAGTTGGACAAGGATCTATCCTATGTTGAGGAGCCAGTGGCTATTTTGGACAGGCAGATCAGGAAGTTGAGGTCAAAGAAGATAGCTTCAGTAAAGGTCCAGTGGCGGGGTCAGCCGGCCGAGGAGGCGACTTGGGAGACCGAGCAGGATATGCGCAACCAGTACCCTCATCTTTTCACTTCTTCAGGTATGCTCTCTATACTCGTTCGAGGACGAACGAATGTTTAAGTGCAGGAGGATGTAACGACCCGGCCGGTCGTTTTTGGAATTTATGCCCCGATCTCCCATTAACTGCTTCCCCTAAGTTCATTTCTGCTATTTTGGTTTGCCGGGACGTTCGGTGTTGGGATTCGGAGTGTTTTGGGACACTTAGTCCCTAAATGAGAGCTTAAGAATTAAAAAATGGTCCGTAATCGGAACAGTGTGAAGACGACCTCGGAATGGAAATCCGATGGTTCTGTTAGCTCCGTTAGGTGATTTCGGGGTTGGTAGCGTGTTCGGAATGTATTTTGGAGGCTCGTAGCTCATTTAGGCTTGAAATGCCGAAGTTTGAATTTTTGAAGTTTCCGGTCCGATAGTGAGTTTTTGATCCGAGGGTCGGATTGGAATTTCGGAAGTTGCAGTAGCTCCGTCATGTCATTTGGGATGTGTGTGCAAAAGTTCAAGTCATTCGGGCGAGGTTTGGTTTGGTTTTTGATTGAAAGTGTGTTTTGTTGGAATTTGAAGTTCTTAGGCTTGAATCTTTGATTTAATCGGACTTCCGGTGTTGTTTTAGGTGTTTTAAGGATTGGTACAAGTTTGAATAAGGTATTAGGTGGTATTGGTGCTTTTGGTTGAGGTCCCGGGGGCCTCGGGATAATTTCGGGTGGTTAACGGGGAGATTTTTAAAGTGTTGCAGCAGCTGGTTCTTTTCATCTTCTGGTATTTTCGCTTCTGCGGCTCGGGAACCGCAGAAGCAGAGCCGCATAAGCGGCTGGATCATCGCAGAAGCGGTTTGGGGCAGAGTTTCCAGGCGCCGCAGATGCGGAGGAAATTCCGCAGGAGCGGCCTCGCATCTGCGAGAAAATAGCCGCAGATGCGGCCGTTTGGCGTTTAGTTGGAACCGCAGAAGCGGTGGATAATCCGCATAAGCGGAATCTTATAAGCGGTTGACTGGACCGCAGAAGCGGATGTGGTCGTTTAGTGAGAGTCGCAGAAGCGGCTCACTTTCCGCATAAGCGGTCCCTTGTCCGCAGAAGCGGAAATCCCTGGGCAGAAATAGAAATTTCGAGGGTTTGAGTTCATAAGTTACAAAAATCAATTGAGAGCTCGGTTTAAGGCGATTCTGAGTGGGAGTTGAAGTGAAGATCACTGGGTAACGTTTCTTTGGTCCCTTCTTGTTATATTTCATCATTATATAGTTAAATCCACCATTAGAATTCGAATTCAAGGTCAAAATTTGGAAAAATTGGAAGAAACTTCATAGACCTAATTATTGAGTTTTGAGTGGGCAATTGACCTCCGATTTGGGAGATTTTTATATGGTTAGACTCGTGAGAGTACGAGGGTTCTGAAAATGTGAAAATTATTCGATTCCGAGACGTTGGTCTGAGGGGCGTTTTGGTCACTTTACCTATTTTCGCGTCCTAGCCTTAAATTTAATAGTGGGATCAGTTGTTTGCAATATTACTTACGATATGTAATTGAATTGAATAGACTTCGACCATTTGGAGTCGGATACTCGTGGCAAAAGTGTGATTTCGAGTTGATTTTGGTGCCGATTCGAGGTAAGTGGCTTGTCTAACCTTGTGTGGGGGACCTTTCCCCTTAGGATATGATATGTGGTAATTGAGTGCCTTGTACGTGAGGTGACGAGCGCGTGCTTGAGCTAATTGTTGAAAAATCCGGTTTTCTTAAGATATTGAGATTGAGTTCCTTTCATATTTGCTTTATTCCACTTGTAGTTATAACCTGTGTTAGACTAGAAAAGCATGTTTAGTTGATTTAACTTGCCTAATTGTTTAAGTTGCCTTGACTGTACTACGTGAAGCATGCTAGGCTAGTACTACCTGATGTTTGTCTTTTGTACTTCATTTCTGAATATCTTCTGGTTATGGTTGCGCATTTACATTGGGACTACGGATGTGGGATTCCGGTAGCTCCCCCCTTGTTTGTTTACTTTGGGACTACGGGTTCGATTCCCGGTAGATCCCCCTGCACTTTTACTTTGGGACTGCGGGTTAGATTCCCGATAGATCCCTCTGCACACTTATAGTTGGGCTACGGGACGGTATCCCGGGAGATCCTTCGGATATACACATATGATGGACTACGGGACGGTATCCCGGGAGATCCACTGGACAGTTGAGAAAAGGACTACAGGACGGTATCCTGGGAGATCCTCATTGTTACCATTGGTGTTGAGTTGTACTTATTCTGTGGTTGTTCCGTTCTTGTGTATTTGATATTGCCTTGCTTAATCTGTCTTATATCACTGCTGTATTTATTATTTCTGTCAGATTATCATACTGTTAATTATTGTATTACTATATTTTGTCTCAGTATGGCCCTGACCTTCCTCGTCACTACCTAACCGAGGTTAGGCTTGGCACTTACTGAGTACCGCTGTGGTGTACTCATGCCCTTCCTGCACGTGTTTTTCATGTGCAGATCATCCAGGTACCTCTACTCAGGCGCCCTATCAGTGAGGCAGGAGGACTACGGAGACTTCGAGGTAGATCTGCTGCGTCCGCAGACCGACGAGTCTCCCTCTTATTCTATCTTTGGTACTTAGTTTTTCCTTCTTTCGGTTGTTAGAAATTCTGGAGTTTGGAACCTTTACTATACACTTCTGTAGCCTGTGTTGCCCGTGAGTTTCCGGGTTTTGGGAACTGTTTTAGACTTGTGATATTGAGTTGTACTTGCCAAGCGGCATTCAGTACAGTTTCTTTTAGATATTTGATTTGATTTTCTCTATTTTTCCGCAATTAATATATTTCCGCAAATGTTAGGCTTACCTGGTCATGGGGACCAGGTGCCGTCATGACATGTTCATGGTTGGTGAACTAGGGTCGTGACATATCAACTATTGACTTGGGGAGAATCATGAACATCTTTTTAATGCAAAAACAAAAGAGACATGAGAAAAAAGAATTGTCTTCAAATAACTATAGTACTACCTCTAACCACAAGGCTACCCAAAAATTTACCTACAAGGCCAACACCATCTTCTGCTATGAAACATAAGATGAAGGTGAAGCAGTAAGAGGCTCATGATGATCAATCTTAAATTTATGGGCAAATCAAGTTACTAAAATATTAGTTGGATTTTGCAAAACCTTTACTTAATAATAAAATATTCAATATTCATTAGCGACTCGATATATAATCAAACTGGTACATAGCACAATCTATGGAATAATGAGAACAATTTAATAAACAAGTAAGAAGTTAACAAATTCTAATATAAGAGCGTACCATGAGAAGATGAAGTATTTTCACTAACACTATGCATTCGTTGCACTTGTGCTACTCGTTCATATCCACTGTTGCCATCAGGGACCTGATTAATATTAGCAAGTTATATAACATTCATTTCATAAGATCATTAAAAAATTTGAAAAAATATCTTAAACTTTGGAAGTTGAGTTACCTGTTCAGTTGAGAATCGATTGATATTCTGGGACAATAACTCATTAGGAGCAATTTTGGACATGATTTGTCTCATCCATAATAATTCTTGTTTCATCAAACTCGTTTCTTCATTTTGTTTTCCGTTTAACTCTGTTAACTCTGTTACCTTTTGTTCTAACCTTCTTATATCATTACACGAATCCTCTGGAACCAAATTTTCTATGGAAGATTTACTACCCCACAGTATAGAAGGAGTTGGACTAAGTCCCAAACCTCGAACATACCCACTTTTTTCATTTCCCAACACTTGAGAATATACATCTCCTTCCCAAGCAACACTATGGGGAGGCTGGTCATTTGATCTCTCAGTACTACTCCTCAATTTTTCATTTATCATGTCCTAATTAGACAGAGTTGTCAAAGATAGTAAATCCATTAAAAAACAACAAAGAATTGCTAAAAAGAAATACCTTTAGATTAGGAGGAGGTATTTTGAGCAACAAAATGCAAAGAAAATTGCTGAACTTGAATTCAACTAAACCAAAAGAAATTCAAAAATTAAAAAGATAGAGAAAAAATCTTACGATTGTCCTTGAAGACTCCACATCAAGTGGTCGACCATCCTTACATTTTTTATGAGTTAAAATGAAAACTTGTGCTTGTGTAGGCTCTATTCCATTTTCAGCCTAATACAACAAAACCAATATCAGTTATGCATGATAAAAAGTATTTTAAAATATTATATTTTGTAATTTTTACATGAACACCTTCCCTCTTGTTTTCGGGAAACGATTTGATAAGTCATGAATCAATTGAAAAATATACATTAGAGTTTTTACAATACTAATTCAAAACTAACACTAACTCCAAAAGTACCCCAAAAAGAAAACAAAACAAAGTGGTGAATAATTAGTGAAGTGGCTGCTGGTTAGAAAATGATCTAATGTAGTGTTTTTAGGAACTGGTGGTGACACCCAAGAATGAGAAAGAGCTCTATGTGCATTGGTGTTTTCTTTCTTAAAAATTTTGAATTCATGCATCATCCAGTTAGTATTAATGCCTTTTGCATCTCAACTTTTGTAGGAAAATAGTGATTTCTTTAAGCCAATTCATTTAGATCCTTCGGAAGAGTAACTTGGCCTATTAGTACCTCTGACTTTCTGAAAATCAGGCCGAGTTACTTGATTTGGCCTTGCACTATGTCTATACTTTCTATCCCTTGGACAGTAGAAATACCATTCTTTTCTCCAACTGTTGCCAATTTTGGTAGATCCCATGGATCATACTTACAAGGAATCTATCTATTGATCTTCCTTGTGTTAGACTTAAGAACTTAAAACTATTGGAAGTAAGATAAGAAGAAAAAACTTTATAGTATGCACTCCAAACAGATAATTTGAAGAGAGAAGTCCAATCACATGAATACCTTCTCAGCCATCAAGGTGGCAATACTTTTGAATCCTCCAGTGTGAGGCATATTTTGCTTGACCCTGTTATTTCTATTTGCTTGTGTTCTCCTCTGTCATTGCAACATAAGAATACTATTTTATAATTTATACATAAAAACTATCCAAGAAAAAAAATTAAAAGTAGTTAAGTGTGTTTTTAGGACATATGAAGTTGATACCTTAGCTTTATCAGAGAGCCAATAAGAGACGAGACCAGTCCACTGATCTCTAGGTATACGACTTGGTCTATTTTTCGGTAGAGCATCTTTGGTCTTATACTTTGATGTATACTTACTTTTTAAATCACACTTGTAATCTTTCCATTTCTTTCCTAGTGACTTTATGACATACCTTTCTCCCCGTGTTGGGATAGAGAACTTCTTCTGGAAAAATAAAGCAAACGTTTACAAGAAAAAATTATGTATAACAGAAATAAAATATTATTAGATTCACATTATTAATAGTATAGTAATAATAATAATAATAATAATAATAACAACAACAACAACAACAACAACAACAACAACAACAACTCCATACCCTCATAAACTCCACCAATTTCTTCTTTCTTCTTTGTCAAAACTTCTCCAATCATCTATATGTAATGGAGTTAGTTCTGGAGTTCTAGCGACAATCCCTAGAAAGCTAGCAAGCTTCCGACCCTCTTTCCCAATGAATTGGTTACGGCTATTGAATTGCACATCAATTCTCTTTCCCGGAGGCATCTTCCAAATATCTTTTAATAATGTAGGTCCACGAACTTTCCTTGCCTCTGAATTATCTAACATAAAAAAGATTCAAAGGCCATGAAATCCACCTAGTCACCTACTCATAAATAACAATACTAAAAGAATGATATCTCAGTTATGAAGAACAACTTTTCCTTATTGCTAAAGAATGAGATCTGAAATCTCAACAATGAAATGAAATGGCTCAACAAAATTTTTGCTTATTTTTTGAAAGATAACTTTTCCTTATTGCTAAAAGAGGAAAAATAAAAATTAATAAGTGGTTAAAACTGTGTTCTGATTCTCAGTTGCATATGTTAGCTAGAGGATTGTTCCTACTTTCTAAAATTTCTTGCTAGAAAAGTTTAGTTCAATCTTTTGATAAGCTTTATCTAGTCTACTAGCTAAACTCTGTCTGTTAAAGGACCATTCCATGATTAGATATAGATTCATTCTGAAAAATATGCATATATTATCAAAATCTTATGGATGGTTTTACAGCTAGGAAAGCAAAATACTCCCAAAAAGGATTAAGCAGGCATACCTCAATGTAAAATAAAGAATCAAGCAAGTGTGCTTCTTATTTATACAGGTATCCATCAATAAAATGCATATGAATTTAATAGACTTGATAAGTCACGTGTCTTTTAGAAAGTACAAGGAATACATGATTTCAGTGGCTTCTTCACTACACTTCATGAGAAAATACATTACCATTCTATGTGTAGTTTCCATATTTTGACATCTTATATCTGGAAAGTCTATATTGAAACCTCTTGAGATGTATCAAAAAAAATGCAACAATCAACAAAACTGTAAAAAGAAGACAAATTTCACTTCCCAATTAGACAAATGATCATTATTAGCTTATGTAAATGTACATGAATAAAAATATTAACAGTTGGAGTAAACTCTACGTATAAAAACACTAATTAAAAACTATTTTTTTGATATACTTACCTAACTTCTTTCCAGAAAGAAGCCTTATTCAACTTCGGAACAACAAATGTAGCATTTAAAGTCAAGTAGAAACAACCACAATACCCTACTGTTCCCAAATACATTAAGCAGAATGACATCTGCTTTCTACCCTAAATCCATAAAGGATCAGATTGGTAAAGTTGATACAGTGGTGTAACCGCATGTCTCAAATAAACAAAGCAAATTGGTGATTGACCTTATCATTTTCTCAAGACCAGTTATGATTCATAAACAATAAAATATTTTTAAGATATCGAACCTACTGTCACGACCCGGATTTCCCACCCTCGGGAGTCGTGATGGCGCCTACTCGTAGAAGCTAGGCAAGCCAAATTTAACTACTTTTTGTTAACAACATAATCCCTTCTTAATGATTATTGGCAATAATATAAAAGCAACGAGATTAAATAATAAGCGGAAGTCTTAGTTATAGAAAACTGAAATGAAATGCGGAATATTCAATATAAACCTCTACCCAAGAATGGTGTCACAATACTCACGAACTGCTAAGAGTACTAAATACAAGCGTCTGAAAGAAAACATAAGCTGTTTGTCTCGAATACAAAGAGATAACAGACTAAAAGAGAGGATAAAAGAGACGTCGGGCCTGCGGACGCCAGCAAGCTACCTCGGAACCTCCGGACTGAAGTAAGCTCCCAACGCTCCTACTGCTGACCAAAGGCTCCTGCTCTGGTACTATGATCTGTGCAAAAAGCACAGAAGTGTAGCATCAGCACAACCGACCCCATGTGCTGGTAAGTGCCTGGCCTAACCCCGGCGAAGTAGTGACGAGGCTAGACAGGACCTACCAAAAACAACCTGTGCAGATATATATATATAAGGCAACAGAAAATAACAACAGAGAATATCAACTAAAAGGGGAAGGGGGCATGCTCGGAAAAATACAGCGAATACATATCAATGGATATAACGACGAAACTATCTCAATACCATAGCTCAT
>NW_017676720.1:0-3543 GCF_001879085.1 Nicotiana attenuata
CGGAGGGATCCGGTCCCGGATCGCTTAATATTCGTCCTGGACATCAAATACGACCTAAGAAACCAGAGTCACCGCACCGCCATGAAAAAATTACATTTTTTGGCATTTTACGGCCATAAAACTCGAAATCCGCGCGAGTCCCAAACTTTCGTGTGCTGTGGACCACGCCTTCTGCCGTGGGCCCGGAGGGATCCGGTCCCGGATCGCCTAATATTCGTCCGGGGCATCAAATACGACCTAAGAAACAAGTATCACCGCCCCACCATGACCAAATTACATTTTTGGCATTTTATGGCCATAAAACTCGAAATCCGCGGGAGTCCCAAACTTACGTGTGCTGTGGACCACGCCTTCTACCGTGGGCCCGGAGGGATCCGGTCCCGGATCGCCTAATATTCGTCTTGGACATCAAATACGACCTAAGAAACCAGTGTCAACGCACCGCCCTGACCAAGTTATATTTTTCGGCATTTTACGTCCGTAAAACTTGTGCGAATTCCAATTTTTCGTGTGCTGTGGATCACGCCTTCTGCCGTGGGCCCGGAGGGATCCGGTCCCGGATCGCCTAATATTCGCCCTTGACATCAAATACGACCTAAGAAACCAGTGTCACTGCACCACCACAACCAATTTACATTTTTTGGCATTTTACAGCCATAAAACTCGAAATCCGTGCGAGTCCTAAATTTTCGTGTGGTATGGACTACGCCTTCTACCGTGGGCCCGGAGGGATGCGGTCCCGGATCGCCTAATATTCTCCCTTGACATCAAAATACGACCTAAGAAACCAGTGTCACCGCACTGCCATGACCAAATTACATTTTTTGGCTTTTTACGATCATAAAGCTGGAATTCCGCCTGATTCCCATATTTTCGTGTGCTATAGCCCATCCCTTCCGCCGTGGGCCCGGACGGATCTGGACCCGGTTCGCCTGATATTTGTCCGGGACATCATATATGACCTATGAAAGCATTGTCACAACCCCTCCATAACTAGCTTACATTTTTTGGCATTTGACGGCCATAAAACTGGAATTCCGCCCGAGTACCATATTTTCGTGTGCTATAGCCCTTCCCTTCCGCCGTGGGCCCGGACGGATCCGGACCCGGATCGCCTAATATTTGTCCGGGACATCATATGCGACCTAAGGAACCATTGTCACCGCCGCGCCATGACCAGATTATATTTTTTGGCATTTAACGGCCATAAAACTGGTAATCCGCCCGATTCCCATATTTTCGTGTGCTATTTTACGGCCATAAAACTCGAAATCCGCGCGAGTCCCAAATTTTTGTGTGGTATGGACCACGCCTTCTACCGTGGGCCTGGAGGGATCCGGTCCTGGATCGCCTAATATTCGTCCTGGACATCAAATACGACCAAAGAAACCAGGGTCACTGCCCCGCCATGACCATATTACATTTTTTACGGCCATAAAACTCGAAATCCGAGCGAGTACCAAACTTTCGTGTGCTGTGGACCACGCCTTCTGCCGTGGGCCCGGAAGGATCCGGTCATGGATCGCCTAATATTCATCCTGGACATGAAATACGACCTAAGAAACCAGTGTCACCGCACTGCCATGACCAAATTACATTTTTTGGCATGTTACGGCTATAAAACTCGAAATCCGCGCGAGTCCCAAATTTTCGTGTGCTTTGGACCACGCCTTCTGCCGTGGGCCCGGAGGGATCCGGTCCCGGATCGCCTAATATTCGTCCGGGACATCAAATACGACCTAAGAAACAAGTGTCACCGCCCCGCCATGACCAAACTACATTTTTTGGCATTTTACGGCCATAAAACTCGAAATTCGCGTGAGTCCCAAACTTTCGTGTGCTGTGGACCACGCCTTCTACCGTGGGCCCGGAGGGATCCGGTCCCGGATCGCCTAATATTCGTCCTGGACATCAAATACGACCTAAGAAACCAGTGTCACCGCACCGCCATGACCAAATTATATTTTTCGGCATTTTACGTCCGTAAAACTTGAAATCCGTGCGAATCCCAATTTTTCGTGTGCTGTGGATCACGCCTTCTGCCGTGGGCCCGGAGGGATCCGGTCCCGGATCGCCTAATATTCGTCCTGGACATCAAATACGACCTAAGAAACCAGTGTCACCGCACCGCCATGACCAAATTATATTTTTTGGCATTTTACGTCCGTAAAACTTGAAATCCGTGCGAATCCCAATTTTTCGTGTGCTGTGGATCACGCCTTCTGCCGTGGGCCCGGAGGGATCCGGTCCCGGATCGCCTAATATTCGCCCTTGACATCAAATACGACCTAAGAAACCAGTGTCACTGCACCGCCACAACCAATTTACATTTTTTGGCATTTTACAGCCATAAAACTCGAAATCCGTGCGAGTCCTAAATTTTCGTGTGGTATGGACTACGCCTTCTACCGTGGGCCCGGAGGGATGCGGTCCCGGATCGCCTAATATTCTCCCTTGACATCAAAATACGACCTAAGAAACCAGTGTCACCGCACTGCCATGACCAAATTACATTTTTTGGCTTTTTACGATCATAAAGCTGGAATTCCGCCTGATTCCCATATTTTCGTGTGCTATAGCCCATCCCTTCCGCCGTGGGCCCGGACGGATCTGGACCCGGTTCGCCTGATATTTGTCCGGGACATCATATATGACCTATGAAAGCATTGTCACAACCCCTCCATAACTAGCTTACATTTTTTGGCATTTGACGGCCATAAAACTGGAATTCCGCCCGAGTACCATATTTTCGTGTGCTATAGCCCTTCCCTTCCGCCGTGGGCCCGGACGGATCCGGACCCGGATCGCCTAATATTTGTCCGGGACATCATATGCGACCTAAGGAACCATTGTCACCGCCGCGCCATGACCAGATTATATTTTTTGGCATTTAACGGCCATAAAACTGGTAATCCGCCCGATTCCCATATTTTCGTGTGCTATTTTACGGCCATAAAACTCGAAATCCGCGCGAGTCCCAAATTTTTGTGTGGTATGGACCACGCCTTCTACCGTGGGCCTGGAGGGATCCGGTCCTGGATCGCCTAATATTCGTCCTGGACATCAAATACGACCAAAGAAACCAGGGTCACTGCCCCGCCATGACCATATTACATTTTTTACGGCCATAAAACTCGAAATCCGAGCGAGTACCAAACTTTCGTGTGCTGTGGACCACGCCTTCTGCCGTGGGCCCGGAAGGATCCGGTCATGGATCGCCTAATATTCATCCTGGACATGAAATACGACCTAAGAAACCAGTGTCACCGCACTGCCATGACCAAATTACATTTTTTGGCATGTTACGGCTATAAAACTCGAAATCCGCGCGAGTCCCAAATTTTCGTGTGCTTTGGACCACGCCTTCTACCGTGGGCCCGGAGGGATCCGGTCCCGGATCGCCTATTATTCGTTCGCGACATCAAATACGACCTAAGAAACAAGTGTCACCGCCCCGCCATGACCAAACTACATTTTTTGGCATTTTACGGCCATAAAACTCGAAATTCGCGTGAGTCCCAAACTTTCGTGTGCTGTGGACCA
>NW_017676720.1:7866-8727 GCF_001879085.1 Nicotiana attenuata
GCTGTGGACCCGCCTCTCTACCCTGGGCCCGGAGGGATCCGCGTCCGGATCGCCTTAATATTCGTCCCTAGACATTCAATCGACCCTAAGAAACCAGAGTTCACACGCAACCGCCTATGAAAAAAAATTACACTTTTTTGGCATTTACGGCCATTTAAAACTGCGAAATCCGGCCGCGAGTCCTCAAATTTTCGTGTGCTGTGACCACGCCCTCTGCGTGGGCCCAGGAGGGATCCGTCCCTGGATGCCTAATAATTGTCGCCGGCGCATCAAATTACGACCTAAAACAATATCACCGCTTGAAATATACCACCATGACCAAAATCTACATTTTTGGATTTGATAATGGCCATAAAACTTCGAATCGCGGGCAGTCCCAAAACTTATCGATCTGTGTTCGTGACCACGCCTTTGTCTTACGTGGAGGCCCGAGATGAGTGCCCGTCCGGGATCGGCCTTAATATTCGTCTGGACCCATAAATCACGAGCCGTAAGAACACTACACGCCTTCTGCCGTGGGCCCGGAGGGATCCGGTCCCGGATCGCCTAATATTCGCCCTTGACATCAAATACGACCTAAGAAACCAGTGTCACTGCACCACCACAACCAATTTACATTTTTTGGCATTTTACAGCCATAAAACTCGAAATCCGTGCGAGTCCTAAATTTTCGTGTGGTATAGACTACGCCTTCTACCGTGGGCCCGGAGGGATGCGGTCATGGATCGCCTAATATTCATCCTGGACATGAAATACGACCTAAGAAACTAGTGTCACCGCACTGCCATGACCAAATTACATTTTTTGGCATGTTACGGCTATAAAACTCGAAATCCGCGCGAGTCCCAAATTTTCGTGTGC
>NW_017676720.1:13030-14761 GCF_001879085.1 Nicotiana attenuata
GGACATCAAATACGACCTAAGAAACAAGTGTCACCGCCCCACCATGACCAAATTACATTTTTGGCATTTTATGGTCATAAAACTCGAAATCCGCGTGAGTCCCAAATTTTCGTGTGCTGTGGACCACGCCTTCTACCGTGGGCCCGGAGGGATCCGGTCCCGGATCACCTAATATTCGTCCTGGACATCAAATACGACCTAAGAAACCAGTGTCACCGCACCGCCATGACCAAATTATATTTTTCGGCATTTTACGTCCGTAAAACTTGAAATCCGTGCGAATCCCAATTTTTCGTGTGCTGTGGATCACGCCTTCTGCCGTGGGCCCGGAGGTATCCGATCCCGGATCGCCTAATATTCTCCCTTGACATCAAATACGACCTAAGAAACCAGTGTCACCGCACCGCCACGACCAATTTAAATTTTTTGGCAGTTTACAGCCATAAAACTCGAAATCCGCGCGAGTCCCAAATTTTTGTGTGGTATGGACCACGCCTTCTACCGTGGGCCCGGATGGATCCGGTCCCGGATCGCCTAATATTCGTCCGGGACATCAAATACGACCTCACCGCACTGCCATGACCAAATTATATTTTTTGCTATTTTACTACCATAAAACTGGAATTCCGCCTAATTCCCATATTTTCGTATGCTATAGCCCATCCATTCCGCCGTGGGCCCGGACGGATCTGGACCCAATTCGCCTAATATTTGTCCGGGACATCATATATGACCTATGAAACCATTGTTACAACCCCTCCATAACTAGCTTACATTTTTTGGCATTTGACGGCCATAAAACTGGAATTCCGCCCGAGTACCATATTTTCGCGTGCTATAGCCCTTCCCTTCCGCCGTGGGCCCGGACGGATCCGGACGCGGATCGCCTAATATTTGTCCGGGACATCAAATACGACCTAAGAAACAAGTGTCACCGCCCTGCCATGACGAAATTACATTTTTTGGCATTTTACGGCCATAAAACTCGAAATCCGCGTGAGTCCAAACCTTTCGTGTTGNTATTTTCGTGTGCTATAGCCCATCCCTTCCGCCGTGGGCCCGGACGGATCTGGACCCGGTTCGCCTGATATTTGTCCGGGACATCATATATGACCTATGAAAGCATTGTCACAACCCCTCCATACTAGCTTACATTTTTTGGCATTTGACAGCCATAAAACTGGAATTCCGCCCGAGTACACCATATTTTCGTGTGCTATAGCCCTTCCCTTCCGCCGTGGGCCCGGACGGATCCGGACCCGGATCGCCTAATATTTGTCCGGGACATCATATGCGACCTAAGGAACCATTGTCACCGCCGCGCCATGACCAGATTATATTTTTTGGCATTTAACGGCCATAAAACTGGTAATCCGCCCGATTCCCATACTTTCGTGTGCTATTTTACGGCCATAAAACTCGAAATCCGTGCGAGTCCCAAATTTTTTTGTGGTATGGACCACGCCTTCTACCGTGGGCCTGGAGGGATCCGGTCCTAGATCGCCTAATATTCGTCCTGGATATCAAATACGACCAAAGAAGCTAGGGTCACTGCCCCGCCATGACCATATTACATTTTTACGGCCATAAAACTCGAAATCCGAGCGAGTCCCAAACTTTCGTGTGCTGTGGACCACGCCTTCTGCCGTGGGCCCGGAAGGATCCGGTCATGGATCGCCTAATATTCATCCTGGACATCAAATACGACCTAAGAAACCAGTGTCACCGCAC
>NW_017676720.1:19363-19811 GCF_001879085.1 Nicotiana attenuata
TCTACCGTGGGCCTGGACGGGATGCGGTCCCGGATCGCCTAATATTCTCCCTTGACATCAAAATACGACCTAAGAAACCAGTGTCACCGCACTGCCATGACCAAATTACATTTTTTGGCTTTTTACGATCATAAAGCTGGAATTCCGCCAGATTCCCATATTTTCGTGTGCTATAGCCCATCCATTCCGCCGTGGGCCCGGACGGATCTGGACCCGGTTCGCCTGATATTTGTCCGGGACATCATATATGACCTATGAAAGCATTGTCACAACCCCTCCATAACTAGCTTACATTTTTTGGCATTTGACGGCCATAAAACTGGAATTCCGCCCGAGTCCCATATTTTTGTGTGCTTTAGCCCTTCCCATCCGCCGTGGGCCCGGACGGATCCGGACCCGGATCGCCTAATATTTGTCCGGGACATCATATGCGACCTAAGGAACCATT
>NW_017676720.1:24614-24977 GCF_001879085.1 Nicotiana attenuata
CGTGTGCTGTGGACCACGCCTTCTACCGTGGGCCCGGAGGGATCCGGTCCCGGATCGCCTAATATTCGTCTTGGACATCAAATACGACCTAAGAAACCAGTGTCAACGCACCGCCCTGACCAAGTTATATTTTTCGGCATTTTACGTCCGTAAAACTTGTGCGAATTCTAATTTTTCGTCTGCTGTGGATCACGCCTTCTGCCGTGGGCCCGGAAGGATTCGGTCCCGGATCGCCTAATATTCGCCCTTGACATCAAATACGACCTAAGAAACCAGTGTCACTGCACCACCACAACCAATTTACATTTTTTGGCATTTTACAGCCATAAAACTCGAAATCCGTGCGAGTCCAAATTTTTCGTG
>NW_017676720.1:25709-26437 GCF_001879085.1 Nicotiana attenuata
CCCCGCCATGATGAAATTACATTTTTTGGCATTTTACGGCCATAAAACTCGAAATCCGCGTGAGTCCCAAACTTTCGTGTGCTGTGGACCACGCTTCTACCGTGGGCCCGAAGGGATCCTGTCCCGGATCGCCTAATATTCGTCCTGAACATCAAATACTACCTAAGAAACCAGTGTCACCGCACCGCCATGACCAAATTATATTTTTTGGCATATTACGTCCGTAAAACTTGAAATCCGTGCGAATCCCAATTTTTCGTGTGCTGTGGATCACGCCTTCTGCCGTGGGCCCGGAGGGATCCGGTCCCGGATCACCTAATATTTGCCCTTGACATCAAATACGACCTAAACAACCAGTGTCACCGCTTCGCCATGAACAAATTACATTTTTTGGCATTTTACGGCCATAAACTCGAAATCCGCGTGAGTCCCAAACTTTCGTGTTCTGTGGACCACGCCTTCTACCGTGGGCCAGGAGGGATCCAGTCCCGGATAGCCTAATATTCGTCCGCGACATCAAATACGACCTAAGAAACAAGTGTCACCGCCCCACCATGACCAAATTACATTTTTGGCATTTTATGGCCATAAAACTCGAAATCCGCGTGAGTCCCAAACTTTCGTGTGCTGTGGACAGCGCCTTCTACCGTGGGCCCGGAGGGATCCGGTCCCGGATCGCCTAATATTCGTCCTGGACATCAAATACGACCTAAGAAACCAGTGTCACC
>NW_017676720.1:30865-31268 GCF_001879085.1 Nicotiana attenuata
TGTGCTGTGGATCACGCCTTCTGCCGTGGGCCCGGAGGCATCCCGTCCCGGATCGCCTAATATTCGCCCTTGACATCAAATACGACCTAATAAACCAGTGTCACCACACCGCCACGACCAATTTACATTTTTTGGCATTTTACAGCCATAAAACTCGAAATCCGCGCGAGTCCCAAATTTTCGTGTGGTAGGGACCACGCCTTCTACCGTGGGCCCGGAGGGATCCGGTCCCGGATCGCCTAATATTCGTCCTGGACATCAAATACGACCTAATAAACCAGTGTCACCGCACAGCCATGACCAAAATTATATTTTTTGGCATTTTACGGCCATAAAACTCGAAATTCGCGCGAGTCCCGAACTTTCGTGTGCTGTGGACCACGCCTTCTGCCGTGGGCCCGGA
>NW_017676720.1:34615-35133 GCF_001879085.1 Nicotiana attenuata
AATACGACCTAAGAAACAAGTGTCACCGCCCCGCCATGACCAAACTACATTTTTTGGCATTTTACGGCCATAAAACTCGAAATTCGCGTGAGTCCCAAACTTTCGTGTGCTGTGGACCACGCCTTCTACCGTGGGCCCGGAGGGATCCGGTCCCGGATCGCTTAATATTTGTCCTGGACATCAAATACGACCTAAGAAACCAGTGTCACCGCACCGCCATGACCAAATTATTTTTTTTGGCATTTTACGTCCGTAAAACTTGAAATCCAAGCGAATCCCAATTTATCGTGTGCTGTGGATCACGCCTTCTGCCGTAGGCCCGGAGGGATCCGGTCCCGGATCGCCTAATATTTGCCCTTGACATCAAATACGACCTATGAAACCAGTGTCACCGCAGCGACATGACCAAATTACATTTTTTTGCATTTTACGGCCATAAAACTCGAAATCCACGTGAGTCCCAAACTTTCGTGTGCTGTGGACCACGCCTTCTACCGTGGGCCCGGAGGGATCCGGTC
>NW_017676720.1:39636-40215 GCF_001879085.1 Nicotiana attenuata
GTGCTCTTCCGATTTTCGTGTGCTATTTTACGGCCATAAAACTCGAAATCCGCGCGAGTCCCAAATTTTTGTGTGGTATGGACCACGCCTTCTACTGTGGGCCTGGAGGGATCCGGTCCTGGATCGCCTAATATTCTTCCTGGACATCAAATACAACCAAAGAAACCAGGGTCACTGCCCCGCCATGACCATATTACATTTTTTTACGGCCATAAAACTCGAAATCCGAGCGAGTACCAAACTTTTGTGTGCTGTGGACCTCGCCTTCTGCCGTGGGCCCGGAAGGATCCCGTCATGGATCGCCTAATATTCATCCTGGACATGAAATACGACCTAAGAAACCAGTGTCACCGCACTGCCATGACCAAATTACATTTTTTGGCATGTTACTTCTATAAAACTAGAAATCCGCGCGAGTCCCAAATTTTCGTGTGCATTGGACCACGCCTTCTGCCGTGGGCCCGGAGGGATCCGGTCCTGGATCGCCTAATATTCGTCCGGGACATCAAATACGACCTAAGAAACAAGTGTCACCGCCCCACCATGACCAAATTACATTTTTGGCATTTTATGGCCATA
>NW_017676721.1:0-40202 GCF_001879085.1 Nicotiana attenuata
AGTACACCTAGAAGAACCAAGGTCCTTCCAGAAGCAGTATTTAAGCGAAAAATTTGAGTACCACACAAATCACCCCCCCCCCCTCTTGTGTGGTATTGACGTTTAGAAACTTCAATAATCTTTAAAAACAACAGTTTCTTCTTATAGACATGGGATTTCTATGTGGCCATTTTTAGTTCCTATAGGCATGGATTTTCTATGAAGGGGATATTGATTTTAACCATTTAAGATCCTTAATTAACATTTGATATTCTTAAAATACAGAATTAACACGCATAAATCTAAAACAACAAGATCCTATAGCCATGATTTCTACCCTCAAGCATGGCATAAATTCCCAACCCTTCACTAGCCAACCCCAGTGTTGTATTACAAGAAAGTTATTACAGACCCAGTAATGAATTTACAATCAGAAAAGTTACAAAGAAAGGTTACAAACCAGGAGGAAAGCCTTGATTTCTTGACTTCCTTTTCTCTTGGAGTATATGGGAATAAACCACCTCCAAATGAACATTGATTCCAAAGCCTTCCTCAGGACTTGATGAGGTCAAAGTTCCCTAAGGGTCTTAAGAGGAAACCCGGGCAGTCATCACACCCAAGTTAACATAACCAGGAATAGGATGAGTGCAGTTGCTGAAAATTGCCAGGCCCCTTATGTGTCCAAGTTCAGAGGGAGCTCATGGGTCCCAAGCAAGGGCCCTCCACATAAAGAGGGGCAGGAACCTTAAGTTCTAAAGAAGATAGTGAAAGTGGAGGAACGGAGTTTTTTCTTAAAAAAAATGAGGGATAAAGGAGAGGGAATGGTTGGATAGGGGAGACAGTCATTAGCATTTCACAGAGTTAATGACTCCATACAAAGGGCAGGAGTTGGGGAATCCATTGCAAGGGAGGCCCATGTTACTCAGGCATGGTTAGCTTGGGCATTGCACACAATGGGTCTGCCATGCCTGTAAACCAAATCAGAATACACAACACCTAGAGGAAACATGGAGGTTATGATCCCAGGGGATCAAGGTTTTGTCATGCACAGCAATGTCTTAATGCTGTCATGCCCCAAACCAAACCACAAGTATTTAAACACATTAGGGTAGGGGTTTAGGATCCACAAGTCATTTGGATACATTAACAGGAAAAAGGGAAAATTACGAGCATGCTTTAATTAATGGTATTGGGGTTAAAATTACAAACAGAGACAAACAAGATGCGAGAGACAGTAAATAAGCATGGTTGTTGGTGGTGCAGGAAGCTTAATAGAACATACCAGGTAAAAATGCAAGATGCAGAGAAAAAAATAAGCAAGTTTTCCACAGCCTAGCCTTGGCTTTCAGCCGGCTAGGTAAGGCAGCAATACAAGTAGTACAGAAGAAAAGAGAGAGAAATTACTGGAGTGTTGTCTGAACTCAAAGTTGTTTATGCCTTTGTGTTCGTGTTTTGAAAAGAAAGAAGTATAGAGGTATTTATAGCTGTTCGAAAAACGAGCTAAAAGATAAGTAATAAGCTTACAAAATGGAAAACAATCACAATTCAGAATCAATTTATACAAGTGATTGCCTATTAAATTAAGGGATCGCTTGGCTTATTCACGGCCAAGTGACAGGTTCAAAATAAGGAAAGAAATCAATTTAGTAAGAGGCTGATCTCTCAAAGAAGTAGTAGAAACATTAAGTAAAGCACTCGAGTTCTATGTACAGAAAATACACTAATTTGGAAAAGAACCTTCAGTAAGGCAAGACAGGAAAAGAAATCAATTAACCTTAACAGGCGAGTGGAAATCAAAATTTCACAAAGGGAAAAGTTTGAAATCAGTCACAAAATTTGAAGGGTCAATAAAGAAGGAAAACTTCACGCACAAAATAGAAGTGCCCACAAACCCACGTGAGACATTTGCTGAGACCAAAACTATTGGCAAAAAGAAACAGCACGAAATAATAGCACAAAGTTAGCAGACAGCAAACATTCGAAGCATGATAAGTCATGCTTAGGCAGGTGCACATTGAATCAGTAAGTGAAGAAAACTAGAATATCAAAGCATGCGAAGATCTCACAGTAGCAGGTGAAGAACCCCACTTTTGCAAAAATTTTAGGGTTTTCGAAAGCATAAAATCGAGTTTTTAGAGAAGATAGAAGAAATCCAGAATCAAAGAATCACACAAAGGAATAAGAGGATTTCGAAATTAAAAACTTCAAATTCGAGTCATGTAGTTAAATGACACGGTCTCAGACCCAAACCATAGGGTTTTCAACAATAGTTAGAGTTCTAAAAGTGGATAAAACAAGCGAATCAGGACAAAACTCAAACAAACAAGCATTGGTCTAATAAACAGGTCAAAAGAAATTAGCAGCTTTTAACATGCAAAAACCCAGGTCAAAGAAAGAACGATATAAGCAAACATAGCAAAAATATGTCCAGAAAAATCAGAGAAAAGTGGTCGAAATAACTTATATATACAAGAAAAACCCTAATCGGAAAAAGATAAAGAGTTTGAAAGCAAGAGTTTTAAAAGAAACTTCGAGAAAAATGCTTAAAGTTCAAAGCAAACAAATAGATCTGAAGCAGATCTGAAAAGAAATCATAAAGAACCTTAGAGAATTAGGGTTTCAGAAGAACCCCTCCAAATGATTGAGGAAAGGGCCTTGAAAACCATCGATCTAAGCAGGAGAGTCAAAAGTCTGACTCGAATAGCCATGCTGGCCGGAGAAAGGGTTCAGAGACGACCGGAGAACAGTCAATCGAGCAAAGACTGGACAAACAACCCCTCAGGATCTGGTCATGAGACCACAGAAACGAACACGTAGAAAGGCCATGGGGAGGATGATACAGGTCTCCGATGGACCTTGGAAGGGCCATGGATTAGGGCGGATTAGAGGGTGCAGCGGCTAGGGTTTGATGGGGTTGTAGAGAGGGAATTTGGGAGAGGGAGGGGTTTCAAGAGGGCGGCGGATTATGAAGAATGAAAAGGGTTGGGGGGGTCTTTGGGTTTAATTAGGAAAGGATTAATGGAGCGTTTGATCTAAACGATCAAACGGCTGGGATTTAAAATGGGAAGTCCGGGTGGGTCATTTTAAATGGTTGTGGGTCGGTTTGAATGGGAATTGGTTCAGGGTATTTGAGGATGATCCAAATTGGGTTCAATTTGGGCTATAATCGAAATAAAAAATGGGCTAACATTAAATTAGCAATTTATCCTATTTTGATTATAAAAAAATAATAAAATTAATTTCTGTAAATAAATTAAAGGTTTGCCTTAAAATGATTTATAGTACATAAACTAATCAAATAAAATTACTGGACTCGATCTCGTTTTTTTTATTAGATATAAACGCAATTAAACCTAAAAGAGGCTATATTGCAATTATATGCAATTTAGTTTTAAAAATACTAAATAAATTTGTAAAAATATGGCAAAAAAAATATCTTAGCCCTATTTTAGTATTAAATATGAAGAATCCAATAAATGAATCGCCAAAAATTGACAAATTTTGAAATATTATTGCGGGTTTTTTTATGAATATAAAATAGTGGGAATTAAATTGGTTTAAAATTTTTTAAAAAATAAGTGAAAAATGATAAAACATTTGGGACACCCCTTATATATGCATACATATTGCTATTTTTTTGAAAAGTATTTGGCATATTAAAAAACATACAGGAAAAAAATGGTTATCAACAGCTGCCCCTCTTTACCCGGGAAGATGAAAAGAGTTGTCGGGTAAAGATATCATGGCCAACTTTTTGACTGAGCGAAAACCGGTGTTTGAAGAGGTTTTAGGTCGCCCGCCCCTGGCTTCTGGGCTTCCTACATATTCCCTGGTTTTACAAGGAATCAGGCTATATTTAGTTCGAGTCCGTCGGCGGAGTATGCCGATTGGAGACTTTTCAAGAATGGACGCAAATTCCAGGACGGTAAGTGTTTAAGTCTGTAGGGTTGCGGGAACCGGAGGCCGGTGATCGCTCCTGCCGAGATGGTCGTTTTGCTCGCCGGCTTTACCTGCAAATAAGCAAATACAAGCCATATTATTGTGCGTTTAAATTTAAACATGATGCAAAATTCCTGTCGGACCATGAAGGTTGTCTTTGGACCGTTAGATGACGTCCTTAACCATTGATGTCCTGGGCCATGAAGCTATAATTGAACGGACATCGCAAGCATGAAATTGATGCTCTTCGGGGCTATGAGGGATTGATTGCCTCCGGAAACCATGATGCCTTTGAATGATGATAATGCAAAAGATTTAAAAGGGTTCTCAGGCCATTGACATGGTGTTCTCGGGCTATGAAAAATGGTGCGCTCCGAACGATGACGCCTTTGGATAATTTGGCGATCTTTCAGCCCATGAGATGTAGTTTTTTTGGCGATCTTCAGCCCATGTGATGCAGTAGGTGGCGATCTTCTCAGCCATGCAAATATGAATGAAGAGTGGCGATCTTTTCAGCCATGCAAATGTCAGAGACAAGTGGCGATCTTCAGCCATGCAAATGTAGAGAAAGTGGCGATCTTTCAGCCATGCAAATGTAGATGAACGGTGGCGATCTTTCAGCCTGTCAATACATGTAGATTGGAGGTGGCAATTTTTCAGCATGCAAATTTAGATGAGGCGTAGCGATCTTTTCAGCCATGCAAATGAGAGAGTGGCGCATTTTCAAGCCATGCAAATGTAGATGAGAGTGGCGATCTTTCAGACCCATTGCAAATCTTAGATGCAGGGGCCGATCTTTCATCCATTCGCAAATGTAGAAAGTGGCGATCTTCAAAGCCATGCAAATGATAGAGAGAGGTGGCGATCTTTCAGCCATGCAAAAATGTAGATGTAGATGAGGTGGCGATCTTTCAGCCATGCAAATGTAGATGAAGTGGCGATCTTTCAGCCATGCAAATGTAGAAGAGGTGGCGATCTTTCAGCCATTCAAATACAGATGAGGTGGCGATCTTTCAGCCATGCAAATACAGATGAGGCAGCGATCTTTCAGCCATGCAAATGTAGAAGAGGTGGCGATCTTTCAGCCATGCAAATGCAGATGAGGTGGCGATCTTTCAGCCATGCAAATGCAGATGAGGCGGCGATCTTTCAGCCTCGCCAATGTAGATGAAGTGGCAATCTTTCAGGCATGCAAATGTAGACGAGGTGGCGATCTTTCAGCCATGCAATGCAGATAGAGACAACGTTTAGTCTCGGAAGGCAGAATGGTACCCTTATGCAATGTAGAAAATGCAGATAGAGACAGCGTTTAGTCTCGGAAGGCAGAATGGTAGCCTTATGCAATGCAGAAAATGCAGATAGAGACAACGTTTAGCCTCGGAAGGCAGAATGGTAGCCTTATGCAAGAAATAAAAGGGCAAATG
Source organism: Nicotiana attenuata (assembly GCF_001879085.1). Taxonomy (NCBI): domain Eukaryota; kingdom Viridiplantae; phylum Streptophyta; class Magnoliopsida; order Solanales; family Solanaceae; genus Nicotiana; species Nicotiana attenuata. The sequence continues at coordinate 5,343 of NW_017676721.1, forward strand.
GTAATAGGTCTTTTCTTAGCTGATAGCAGATTGCGATATCGTGACTGCTGGGGACACTGTGACATACGGAATGTCACTGGTGTGTGTGGATAGCAAAAGTGAGTAAACGCAACGGTTCTGGGAGTTGTATTCCTGAATAATGTTTGTCTCGTGAGTGTATAGTATGTTCGATGATTTCGCAATCCAAGTGCCTGCATCCAAAGAAAAATTGTGAGTTTTGTAAAGGGGGGAGGTTAGTTCGTATCCTCGCTGGATACGCTTGACCTGCTTGGCTTTGATCTGGTGATACTGTATGTATCATTGGGGTAGCGTTGCTAAACAAGGCAATTTCAATAATAAACATGCGTGAGTTTGTACAAAGTGTGACATGAACGTATAGTTAAAATAATAATTTTTAGATGAACCGATGACTGTGACGTGGTTCGGGACATTGCAACCTTTCTTGCTACGGAATTTTGAGGCCCCCCCTTAAAATTATGCCCTAGTTTAAATGGATTGATGCTCCTGACTGTTGCTTGCGACGATCCGGCTGAAATTGCTTCGGAATTTTGAGGGTCCTCCTCAAAATTCTGCCCCAGTTTCCAATTGCGGGGGGAAGGGGGTCAGGGGGGGGGGGTAATGAAAATTTTATTGAGTTGTGACCGAACCCATAGGGCTGCCTACGTATCCCCTCTTGAATGGGAATCAGGTCAAGCGTAGTTCAATTTACATCATAGAGGAAAGCATAAAGATTACACATAGTAACGCCTGACTGCATTTGAATTAATCGGCTTTGGCGAGACTTCCACGTCAATTTCTGCAAGTATGAGGGCTCCTCCTGTCAGAACCCGGTGAACCATATATGGGCCTTGCCAGTTGGGAGAGAACTTCCCTTTGGCTTCATCTTGATGCGGAAAAATTTTCTTTAACACCAGCTGCCCTGGTGCGAACTGTCTTGGCTTGACTCTTTTGTTGAAGGCTCTGGACATTCTGTTCTGGTAGAGTTGACCATGACATACCGCGTTCATTCTTTTCCCATCTATAAGAGCTAGCTGCTCGTAACGACTCTTCACCCATTCTGCATCGTCGAGCTCAGCTTCCTGTATGATCCTTAAGGAAGGAAGTTCTACTTCGGCGAGAATGACGGCTTCTGTACCATAAACCAGCATATAGGGGGTTGCCCCAGTGGATGTGCGGACTGTGGTGCGATACCCCAATAAAGCAAATGATAACTTCTCGTGCCACTGCTTATGCTTCTCTATCATTTTCTTCAATATCTTCTTGATATTCTTGTTGGCAGCTTCTACGGCTCCATTCATCTAAGGCATGTAGGTTGTGGAATTCTTGTGTCTGATCTTGAAAGTTTCACACATAGCTTTCATCAAGTCACTGTTGAGCTTGGAGCCATTATCGATAATGATTGACTCTGGAATCCCGAATCGACAAACGATGCGGTCGCGAACAAAGTCTGCCACGACTTTCTTGGTTACTGCTCTGTAAGATGCTGCTTCGACCCATTTGGTGAAATAGTCGATTGCTACTAAGATAAACCTGTGCCCGTTGGAAGCGGCAGGCTCGATTGGTCCAATAACATCCATTCCCCAAGCGGCGAACGGCCATGGTGAGCTTGTTGCATTAAGCTCATTTGGAGGTACCTTTATCATGTCTGCATGTATTTGACAGCGGTGGCATTTCCGAACATACTGGATGCAGTCTGTTTCCATAGTCATCCAAAAGTAACCAGCCCGGAGTATCTTCTTTGCTAAGACAAAACCGTTCATATGTGGACCACAGGTCCCAGCATGAATTTCCTCTAGCAGTTTGGATGCTTCCTTTGCGTCGACACACCTTAGTAGTCCCAAATCAGGAGTCCTCCTATATAGGATTCCTCCGCTGTAAAAGAAGTTGTTGGATAATCTCCGCAATGTGCGTTTCTGAGTGGGATTTGCAAGTTCTGGGTACTCGCCTTTTGCCAAATATTCCTTGATATCATGAAACCAAGGCTTTCCGTCTGCTTCTTCTTCGACATGGGCACAATAAGCTGGTTGATCATGGATCTTTACGGATGGATCATAAATCTTGCTGGATGCTGTATCATAGATGACAGGGTAGCCAATGCATCGGCGAACTCATTTTGGACTCTGGGGACATGTTGGAATTCCGTCTTTGTGAACCTCTTTCTCAATTCCTGTACATGATGCAGATACAGGAGTATCTTGGAGTTCTTGGTTGCCCATTCTTCACGCACCTGATGTATGAGTAAATCTGAATCTCCGATCACTAGCAGCTCTTGCACGTTCATGTCAATGGCCATCTTGAGCCCTAAGATGCAGGCTTCATACTCGGCCATATTGTTGGTGTAGGGGAACCTGAGTTTGGCAGACACCGGATAATGCTGACCGGTTTCTAACACCAAGACTGCTCCTATGCCAACTCCTTTGAAGTTTGCTACTCCATCGAAGAACATTCTCCAACCATCATAGGATTCTGCAATGTCTTCTCCTATGAATGATACCTCTTCATCGGGAAAATATGTTTTCAAAGGTTCATATTCTCCATCCACGGGGTTTTCAGCAAGGTGGTCTGCCAATGCTTGTCCTTTGACCGCCTTCTGAGTTACGTACACAATGTCGAATTCACTCAGCAGGATTTGCCACTTGGCTAGCTTGCCAGTGGGCATGGGCTTCTGAAAGATGTACTTTAAAGGATCCATCCTTGATATGAGATACGTAGTATAGGCACAGAAGTAATGACTCAGCTTCTGAGCTACCCAGTCAAAGCATAGCAGGTGCGTTCCAAAAGAGAATACCGGGCTTCGTAGGGAGTGAACTTCTTGCTGAGATAGTAGATGGCTTGTTCCTTTCTCCCCGTTTCATCGTGCTGCCCCAAAACGCAACCGAAGGCTCCATCTAGTACTGCGATGTAGAGTAATAGAGGTCTACCTGGCTCGGGCGGGACCAAGACTGGTGGTGTTGACAGGTATTCCTTGATTCTGTCGAAGGCCTTCTGGCAGTCATCGTGTCCATTTGGTAGCGGCGTCCTTCTTAAACATCTTAAAGATTGGCTCAGAGATAACCGTGGACTGTGCTATGAACCGGCTGATAGAGTTAAGTCTTCCTAAGAAACTCATTACGTCCTTCTTGTTCTTTGGCGGTGGGAGTTCTTGAATGGCTTTGACCTTTGATGGATCCAGTTCTATTCCTCGGCAGCTCACGATAAACCCAAGCAACTTTTCGGCAGGAACCCCAAATGCACACTTTGCGGGATTCAGTTTCAAGTTGTACCTTCGCAATCTGTTGAAGAACTTCCTCAAATCTTCCATGTGATCAATGGACTTCTTGGACTTGATGATAACATCATCCACATATACCTCAATTTCTTTGTGTATCATATCGTGAAAAATGGTAGTCATGACCCTCATGTAGGTGGCCCATGCATTCTTCAGGCCGAACGGCATCATTTTGTAATAATATATTCCCCATGGCGTAATGAAAGCCGTTTTCTCAGCATCTTCCTCATCCATCCAGATCTGATGATAACCGGCAAAGCAATCAACGAATGACTGTAACTCGTGTTTGGCACAATTGTCGATCAGGATGTGTAAATTTGGTAAGGGGAAGTCGTCTTTCGGACTAGCCCAGTTGAGATCCCGGTAGTCGACACAGACTCTTACCTTCCCGTCCTTCTTTGGTACCGGTACAATGTTGGCTAACCATGTCGGATATTCTACTACCCTGAGAACCTTAGCTTTGACTTGCTTAGTGACTTCTTCTTTGATTTTCAAACTCATATCTGGCTTGAACTTTCCGAGCTTCTGCTTTACCGGCGGACATGTCAGATCAATTGGCAGTTTTTGGGCCACAATAGATGTACTTAGACCAGTCATGTCATCATATGACCAAGGGAATATGTCCTCATATCCCCTTAGAAATTCTGTGTATTCCTTCTTCTCTGATGGCAATAAGTGAACGCTGATTCGCGTTTCCTTGACATTCTCTGCATCTCCAGTTTAACAATTTATGTCTCGTCCAGGTTGGACTTAGGTCAATTTTCAAAGTTCTCAACTTCTTTAACAATCTCCTCTGGTATGTCATCCTCCTCTGAGTCAATGTCTGTTTGTTGCGTCGTCTCATTGCATGTCACAGTCATTGGTTCATCAAGATAAGTAATAGTAATGCTGTGTAAGTAAAGTAATGAGAGAAAAATAATAATGAGTGTTGATTCATAAGAAAAATCGAAATGCTTTAATAAATTCCATAATTGTTTTGAACATTGAAGATCTTATTTCGGAAATCAAAAATGCGAAAAGAAAATCATCTAGTAAAAATAAAAACAGTGCATGATGCTTGTTTAGCCTTGCTACCCCGAGGCTAGCCGGGCTCTAGTGGTCCTGATGGTCCAATTGTTGAGGTATGCTCCTCTACTCACAGCTTGTATGGAAGGACCTTCCTCCCCCTCCTCCTCGAAAACAACACAGCAGTCCATGTCATTGTCTTCTAAGAACAAGTTCTTCACCGCAGCAAGTGCCTCCTCTAAGGCAGGTCTGACCTTAGCAGCTTCGGACCTCCAGCGAGTAGCATACTCGCGAAATGTTTCTGTGGGCTTCTTCTTTTGATTCTGAATATAGAACACATCTGGCGCATTCTCCGTGTTGAACCTGAACCTGTCCATAAAGTCGGACGCCATGCCTACCCAGTTCGACCACTTCTTCGGATCTTGGCTAATGTACCAAGACAAATCATCTCCTTCAAGCTTCTCATGAAGAGCTTCATGCGGATTCTCTCGTCTTTCCCTACTCCAACCAGATTGTCACAGTACATTCTCAAATGGACCCTTGGATTTCCTGTACCATCAAACATTTCGAACTTCGGAGGTTTATACCCCTCTAGCAGTTCGACATCGGGCTGTATGCAAAGATCTTCATAGTTCAGCCCCTCAATTCCCTTGCTTACTTCAACGCCTTGAATCCGGCTAGTCAATTTCTTAAGTTCTTCAACCAGGTTCCTGATGAGCAAGTCTTTATCATCAGACTCGGGTGTGCCTGAGATCGGTTGGGTGGAGTGTGGCATAGTCTCCACGTAGATGGGGGTATTATGGTGGGTGTGGAAGTGGTCATTTGTCGAGTTTTGGAGTTCTGGGATAAGTAACGGGGTGTTGTTTGAGGTATGGCAGGTGTTGTAGTGGTGGTGAGGAGTGGGATGGTCATGTTGCTTTGGGATATTTTGTGGAGGTGTAGGGTTCTGAGCATTTGGGAAATTGATATCTGGAGTGGTGAGGGAAAATGACAGATTTGCCAGATTTCGGACCTGATCAAGTTCTTCTTGGAATTTCAGCAGCTTTTGTTCAAGTTGGGATGCACTTTCCTTAGGAACCTGAGTACCGTGACCATGAGTGGCTGTTGCGGCCAAACGCACTCACGCAAGTGCACGTGATCGTCAAGTAATAAAGTAGTGAGTAGAGTATCGTTCCCACGAGGACTTGTGATTAACTATTAACTAAATTAGACTATCCTAATTATCTATACAAGAATTAAACCTAGAAGTATTTGATTCTAAACTAATTAAAATAAATAAAAACAAATAATGAATTTTTAACAGAGAATGAGCAGATTTTTATGATATCAATGTAATGAAAACGATCTAGGGTTATGGCCTATCTAACATTCCTATTGTATTCTTCAATTGAATTGACTAACTAATTTATCTAGTTTATTGGTTGACAGGGTTAATATTGCTCATAAGAATCTGTCGAGTCCTTACTCGCCTATTCAAGCTAACCTAACGCCTATATGTCTATGGAATTAGAATCAACAAGAACGCATATATAATTCCTGTAAATCAACCAACCAAGGCAATTGGGTATATGTCTATCCCAATTGCTAATCGGTTCCCCGAGGCCCAGGTTCAAGAACTTGCTCTTCTCAATCCTATATGTAATCTAGAATTCCCACTTTCGAGTTCAACTCTAGATTCGTAGATAGTATTCAATTGGTGATCAAGCAATCAAATAATTAAGTGCAGGATTGAATAAATAAACCAATATGACAAACTAAGAAATCAAAATCAATATCCGAATAACAATAGTCATGAAAGAACCACAACCCTAGAACGTGAAGTTTAGCTCCACATAGACATGGTAGCAAAACAACAAATCATACAAAGAAACATAAAAATACTAAGTTGGTGGAAGAAAAGATGAAACCCGGCCTCCACGGCGGCTCTGTGCTCTTCCTTCGTCAAAAGTTCCTCTCAAAAACGTTCTCCTATGTATATATACCAAGTAGGGTTGGGCCCAAACAATTATACCTTCTCCAATGTAAAAAAGGACACTTTTCTCGGGCTTAACTAGCGCGGTCGCGCACCTGGACGCGCATCTGGGCGCGCTAGTTGACAAGTGTTCTGTTTTTGGGCGCGCTAAAACTAGCGCGACCGCGCTATTGCGCATTTTTCACCCTGTTCCATTCCGGATTTGAAAAAACGTAAAACATGAAAGTTGTATCCCTTTGAGTTAGCTTTCCAACCATATATTGTGGAGCCAAAATGGATTTCTGAGCAAAAAGTTATATCTATTTTACTAGATAGTGCACAATATGCCTGCTCGATTCTTCGTTCGCTCTAACTATCATCCGTTGACCCCCAAACGTGATCCCGGCTTGTATCCTTGGGCTTTTACTCAGATTTCAAAGCTCCAAATCGCTTGAATTCATTCCATAACATCTATATAGCTCGGAATTACTCTTACAAGGCATAAAACACACAGTTAGTGCAAGACACTAGCGATTAAAGCGCAAACTCAACTAAATTGCAGTAAATTAGAGTGTAATAAGCGACTAAAATACGTAATTATAGCCTATCATCAACACCCCACACTTAAACGTTGCTCGTCCTCGAGTCAGCCAAAAATTTACTCTATCTATGAGCACTTAACATATTTGAAGCACACTATACCAATGATTATGGTTGATAGCAACAATTAAACTCTAGCATATGCAATCATCATACACTTCACTTTACTTATGTCCTTCTTCAAAAATATTCAAACAAAGACAATATGCTCACAACAATCCTAGCCTCAAAAACTGACTCAATGTCACAATGCACTCATGGCTTGAACACCCAACATCCTAGAGAAGTCTAATAATGTTACCTATCCTTCGTGAAACCATGTGCCTTCACAACCAAGGCAAGAGAGTAAGTTGAATCCACACATTCGAATCTCATGATCAAATATATTTTAAGGACTCATAATATCAAAGAAAATATCGCTCACCCTCACAAAAGAAGTCACATGCATGTAATTGGTACCATAGGCTTGCCCATAATGTAAATCTCTACTAGGCTCACTCGATCTAAAATCAATTAGGACTTTTTCATGGTTGTAATGTGGGCTAAGGGACGGGTAGGATATATTTAGGAATAGTGACTAACCCTCCTAAGCACTTTAACACACCACATAATCAACTTTAAGCGCAAATTCTTCAATCCACTTCACTTTCACAAACAATATCACCCCAGAAATACTCCCTTCTTCTTTAAGCACTACATTAATTCATACCCACTAGCAGGAACAAGACAACAATGTATTCATCTCTATTTTTTTTTCTTTTCAGATTATTCTCTTTTTTTTTTCAATTTTCGCTAGTGGTGTATTATTTTATAAAACAAGTGCACCTTTCTTCCTTTTATTGGTTCCACTCAAAAGTCACCCCACACTTAGTTCCTTCTTACTTCTTTTAGCGCTCATCTCACAATTGAAGTGCTTTAAGAGGAAAAAGGATCAAAACAATATCAATTTAAGAACAAAAAGGGTATATGCTTGTAATGTGGGTGCCAAATAAAAGTCTATAGGCTCAAAAGGTTTAACTAGCGATAAATTTTATTTGTGATAAGCAATTAAGCTCAAAAAGGTCAAAGAAAGCCTAAAATCATTTTTCAAACCGAGCATCACCTAAAATTTCGCTTCAACTCACATACCGGGAAAGTCCTAGACGCAAGTACACAACATGGACTACACAAAAACCTCACCACACATGGCACATGACTCACTAAGGACGATCCCATTCCGACTCTCAACTAATGCAAGTATTCATGGAGCCACGAGATATTAATCATTAAGCACAAAGTGAACATAAGTAAGAAAACGAGACATAGGCATCACAAGACATGCTATCCAACTAAGCAAGGCATCATCAATAATTTCAAATCATAGGGAAGACACTACACATGCCAAAGCCTAAATATGCTACTATCAAACAAGTCAAGGGCGCCTAGGTTCATCATTCTTCCTCCATTTATTCCCTAAATTCTAATCTACTCTAAAAATATAAAAAAATACTACTACCCGGTTCAAACTACATCCCATGGAAAAGAACCGAGGCACAAAGAAAAACCACGGGGGGATTATTACTACCTAAAGAAAATAAAAGAAATATTTTTGGATTTTTGTTTAGACTTTAATCCCTCAAAAAAACTGTCTAGGAGATCCATCGTCGGGAAAAGTCCAAATCTTTCAAAAAAAAAATTTCATTTTTCTTTTTTTAAAAAAAAAAAACCACTACAACTAAACTAAGATAGCACAGAAAATCACCCAGACAATCTCCTCACCCACACTTAAAATTGTGCGATATCCTCAATGCACACTGAACATAACAAGAGGGTAAAAGAAACTCCCTGGTAGGCCAAAGGCCGAAGAATTAGCAGCTCACGGGATACTCAGACTTCTCCCAGGTATGATCCCTTGTGTAGGTACCTCACACTCAGTTTCAAACACATGCTCGCTTTTGCACATGCCTATTAGCTTTGACTCCATGCTCCTACTCCTACAAAACACAAAATAATACTACAAAAAAAAATTAACACAATAAAATAAACAAAAGGAAAAAAATAGAATTGGGTTGCCTCCCAACAAGCGCTTGATTTAACGTCGCAGCACGACGCCAACACTTTCATCACTTTTTCTTCCACTTTGAGGATATAAATTGCGCCCCCAATTTTGCATCAAATTTTTTGTCACGTTCATGGGGCGGTGGTGTAAAAATAAAGAACCCAAGTAGTAGGTATCGCATCTTGCACTTCTTGGCCTTTAAGTGAGGAATGTCATTTTGTCTCCTTGGTGTGGCAAATTTCAGAATATAAACACTTTGTTCCTCATCTATTGACTCCTCCATATGCTCGAATGGATCAATTTCCATGTCACCAACCAAACATAATGTTGAAAAGTGTTTAGAATGAGGTCCAATACGCTCCAACTCCAAAATTGCATTATTTTTGACATCCTCAATTTTGAGCTCTTCGTCAACCTTGGCATCATTAATAATATTTTGGTCGAATAGTTGGAATTCCTCTTTCCGCTCCACAAGCTGGCCAGTATCCACAAAAATTGGTTGTAGGGCATCAGACGCCTCAACCTTTTTATTCAATTGAGCATGCAAGTCATGGATATCTGAGCCAAATTGGTCTATCTCTTGCCTAAGCTCAGTTCTTGCTTCTATTAGTTGTTCTGTCATATTTGAAAGACCATCACGGAGAAACTCATGAGATTTTGTAAGTTGAGCTTGTTCCTCTAGCCAAGATTGGCTCACTATATCTGCTTCTTCAAAATTATTTTCTGGTGGGAACTCGCTCTCTTCAGCCACTTCCTCCGCCTCGGCCTTCATTCTCATGATTGCTGCACTAATTCTTTGTGCAGCCTTTCGATTTTCATCTTGTAGCTCGACTACTTGCCTCATCATGTCCATAATATGAGTCATGCTTTCCATATCCTCCACTTCCTTGCTCCAATCAAACTCATAAACATTACTAGAAACATTATAAAAAGAACTCTGAGAAGGATAATAAGAATTAGGACAACCATCCCAATGGCCACCTTGACCACCACACATATTACAAAAATTCCACACATCAAATTGAGATGCACAATTTTGCCACAAGTGTGGTCCTCCACAATATGGACAAGGATCACTATAATAAGAATAACCAATATTTGACCAATTCTCATTCCAAGATGCCATGTCAACAAAGATAATAAAATATTAAACTAAGTTAAAAAATAAAAATAAAAACTTGAATAGGAAAAAAGTAAAAAATCCAATCTAGTAGAATAGTTAATTTCTAAGTCCCCGTTGCGGCCAAACGCACTCACGCAAGTGCACGTGATTGTCAAGTAATAAAGTAGTGAGTAGAGTATCGTTCCCACGAGGACTTGTGATTAACTATTAACTAAATTAGACTATCCTAATTATCTATACAAGAATTAAACCTAGAAGTATTTGATTCTAAACTAATTAAAATAAATAAAAACAAATAATGAATTTTTAACAGAGAATGAGCAGATTTTTATGATATCAATGTAATGAAAACGATCTAGGGTTATGGCCTATCTAACATTACTATTGTATTCTTCAATTGAATTGACTAACTAATTTATCTAGTTTATTGGTTGACAGGGTTAATATTGCTCATAAGAATCTGTCGAGTCCTTACTCGCCTATTCAAGCTAACCTAACGCCTATATGTCTATGGAATTAGAATCAACAAGAACGCATTTATAATTCCTATAAATCAACCAAGCAAGGCAATTGGGTATATGTCTACCTCAATTGCTAATCCGTTCCCCGAGGCCCAGGTTCAAGAACTTGCTCTACTCAATCCTATATGCAATCTAGAATTCCCACTTTCGAGTTCAACTCTAGATTCATAGATAGCATTCAATTGGTGATCAAGTAATCAAATAATTAAGTGCAGGATTGAATAAATAAACCAATATGATAAACTAAGAAATCAAAATCAATATCCGCATAACAATGGTCATGAAAGAACCACAACCCTAGAACGTGAAGTTTAGCTCCACATAGACATGGTAGCAAAACAACAAATCATACAAAGAAACATAAAAAGACAGTTGGTGGAAGAAAAGATGAAACCCGGCCTCCACGGCGGCTCTGTGCTCTTCCTTCGTCAAAAGTTCCTCTCAAAAACGTTCTCCTATGTATATATACCAAGTAGGGTTGGGCCCAAACAATTATACCTTCTCCAATGTGAAAAAGGACACATTTCTCGGGCTTAACTAGCACGGTCGCGCACCTGGACGCGCATCTGGGCGCGCTAGTTGACAAGTGTTCTGTTTCTGGGCGCGCTAAAACTAGCGCGACCGCGCTATTGCGTATTTTTCACCCTGTTCCGTTCCTAATTTGGAAAAACGTAAAACATGAAAGTTGTATCCCTTTGAGTTAGCTTTCCAACAATATATTGTGGAGCCAAAATGGAGTTCTGAGCAAAAAGTTATATCTATTTTACTAGACAGTGCACAATATGCCTGCTCGATTCTTCGTTCGCTCTAACTATCATCTGTTGACCCCCAAACGTGATCCCGGCTTGTATCCTTTGGCTTTTACGCAGATTTCAAAGCTCCAAATCACTTGAATTCATTCCGTAACATCTATATAGCTCGGAATTACTCCTACAAGGCATAAAACACACAGTTAGTGCAAGACACTAGCGATTAAAGCGCAAACTCAACTAAAGTGCAGTAAATTAGAGTGTAATAAGCGACTAAAATACGTAATTATAGCCTATCATCAGTGTCCTCTACCCATTCAGTTGAATTCTCCTTTATGACGTTGTTCAAATCTTCCATCTTCCCTTTGTTCTTGTTTTTTACAGGACTAAGAGGAGGAGTGGGTGGAAGGCCCCTGGATCTCGTGGAATAGGATGACGTTGCCAGAGTGCACGAACTAACCTTCGGGGAAGGGAATAATAAAACAAAATGTATAAACAAAAAGGTAACAAGTTAGTGAGGTTTATAAAAAGCGTTGCAATATTTAAACACATAGTGCGAAAATCGCGTTGCAGTAGGTGGCGATCTTTTAGCCGATGCAAGATGTAAATGAGGGTGGCGATCTTTCAGCCGATGCAAAATGTAAATAAAGGTGGCGATCTTTCAGCCGATGCAAAATGTGAATGAAGGTGGCGATCTTTCAGCCGATGCAAGATATAAATAAAGGTGGCGATCTTTCAGCCGATGCAAGATGTAAATAAAGGTGGCGATCTTTCAGCCGATGCAAGATGTAAATGAGGGTGGCGATCTTTCAGCCGATGCAAAATGTAAATGAAGGCGGCGATCTTTCAACCATGCAGAAAGTAAATAAAGGTGGCAAAGTTTCAGCCAATGCAGGTGTAAATAAAGTGGCGATATTTCAGCTCATGCAAGATGTAAGAAAAAGTGGCGATATTTCAGCCATGCAGACGGAGGTAGAGCTTAACCTTGGAAGGCAGAACGGTAGCCTTATGCAATGCAGGAAATGCAGATGGAGACAGTGCTTAGTCTCGGAAGGCAGAATGGTAGCCTTATGCCATGCAGGAAATGCAGATGGAGGTAGAGCTTAACCTCAGAAGGCAGAATGGTAGCCATATGCCATGCAGGAAATGCAGATGGAGGTAGAGCTTAACCTCGGAAGGCAGAATGGTAGCCTTATGCAATGCAGGAAATGCAGATGGAGACAGTGCTTAGTCTCGGAAGGCAGAATGGTAGCCTTATGCAAGAGACAAAAGGCGAATAGTAATAAAATTTCTTAGCTGATGGCTGATAGCTGATTGCTGATTGTGATATTGTGGCTGCTGGGGATATTATATGCGGATAGCGACTGTGAATAGATGTGACAGTTCTGAGAGTTGTATTCCTGAACAATGTGAGTGTATAATATATGATTTTGCGACTTGGGTGCCTGCATCCAAAGAAAAATCGTGAGTTTTATAAAGGGGAAAGGTTAGTTTGTGTCCCCGTTGACTTTGCTGACCCTGTTCGGCTTTGATCTGATGACACGGTATGTATCATAGGGGTAGTGTTGCTGAACAAAGTGATTTCGATAATAAACATGCATGAGTTTGTTAAAGATATGACATAAGTATATATTTAAGAAATAGTTTTTGGACGAACCGACGACTGTGACGTGGTTCAGGATATTGCAACCTCTCTTGCTTCAGAATTTTGAGGGTCCTCAAAATTCTGCCCCAGTTTACTAAGCTGCTGCTTCTGACGGTTGCTTGCGATGACTGGCTGAAGTTACTTCGGAATTTTGAGGGTCCTCCTCAAAATTCTGCCCCGGTTTCCAATTGCGGGGGGCGGGGGGGGGGGAATGAAAATTTTATTGAATTGTGACCGAACCCATAAGGCTGCCTACGTATCCCCTCTTAAACGGGAATCAGGTCAGACGTAGTTCAAAATACATCATATAGGAAAGCATAAAGATTACACATAATAGCGCTTGACTGCATCTGAATTAATCGGTTTCGGCAAAACTTCTCCGTCCATTTCTGCAAGTATAAGGGCTCCTCCTGTCAGAACCCGATGAACCATGTATGGACCCTGCCAATTGGGAGAGAATTTCCCTTTGGCTTCATCTTGATGCGGGAAAATTTTCTTTAACACCAACTGCCCCGGTGTGAACCGTCTTGGTTTGACTCTCTTGTTGAAGGCTCTGGACATTCTATTCTGTTAAAGCTGACCGTGGCAAACCGCATTCATTCTCTTCCCATCTATAAGAACCAGTTGTTCGTAGCGGCTTTGCACCCATTCTGCGTCGTCGAGCTCAGCTTCTTGTATGACCCTTAAGGAAGGAATTTCTACTTCGGCGGGAATAACTGCCTTTGTACCATAAACCAACATATAGGGAGCTGCCCCAGTTGATGTGCGGACTGTGGTGCGATACCCCAATAGAGCGAATGATAGCTTTTCTTGCCATTGCTTATGCTTCTCTATCATTTTCCTTAGTATCTTCTTGATAGTCTTGTTGGCGGCTTCTACAGCTCCATTCATCTGAGGTCTCTAGGCTGTAGAATTCTTGTGTTTGATCTTGAAGGTTTCACACATGGCCTTCATCAGGTCACTGTTGAGGTTGGAGCCATTATCAGTAATGATTGACTCTGGAATCCCGAATCGACAAACGATGCGGTCGCGAACAAAGTCTGTCACGACTTTCTTGGTTACTGCTTTGTAAGATGATGCTTCAACCCATTTGGTGAAATAATCAATTGCCACTAGGATAAACCTGTGCCCATTGGAAGCGGCAGGTTCGATTGGTCCAATAACATCCATTCCCCAAGCGGCGAACGGCCATGGTGAGCTTGTTGCATTAAGCTCATTGGGAGTTACCTTTATCATGTTTGTGTGTACCTGACAACGATGGCATTTCCTGACATACTGGATGCAATTCGTCTCCATAGTCATCCAGAAGTAACCAGCTCGGAGTATTTTCTTTGCCAAAACAAAGCCGTTCATATGTGGACCGCAGGTCCCAGCATGGATTTCTTCTAGTAGTTTAGATGCTTCTTTCGCATCAACACACCTTAGTAATCCCAAATCCGGAGTCCTCCTATACATGATTCCTCCGCTGTGAAAGAAATTGTTGGACAATCTTCGAAGGGTGCGCTTTTGAGTAGCATTTGCAAGCCGTGGATACTCTCCTTTTGCCAAATACTCCTTGATGTCGTGAACCCAAGGTTTTCCATCTGCTTCTTCTTCGACATGAGCACAGTAAGCTGGCTGATCATGGATTTTCACAGGAATAGGATCAATGAAGTTTGTGTCTGGATGCTGTATCATGGATGATAGGGTAGCCAATGCATCGACAAACTCATTCTGGACTCTGGGAACATACTGGAACTCTGTCTTTGTGAACCTCTTTCCCAACTCCTGTACATGCTGCAGATAAGGGAGTATCTTGGAATTCTTGGTCGCCCATTCTCCCCGTACCTGATGTATGAGTAGGTCTGAATCCCCAATTACTAGCAACTCTTGGATGTTCATGTCGACGGCCATCCTGAGCCCTAAGATACAGGCTTCGTACTCGGCCATGTTGTTGGTGCACGGGAACCTGAGTGTGGCAGACACCGGATAATGCTGATCGGTTTCTGATACTAGGACTTCTCCTGTGCCAACTCCTTTCAAAATTTGCTTCTCCATCGAAAAACATTCTCCACCCGTCATAGGATTCTACAATATCTTCTCCTATGAATGCTACCTCTTCGTCAGGAAAATACGTTTTCAGAGGTTCGTATTCTCCATCTACGGGGTTTTTCGCAAGGTGATCTGCTAGTGCCTGTCCCTTGACTGCTTTCTGAGTTACGTGGACAATGTCGAATTCACTCAACAGGATCTGCCACTTGGCGAGCTTGCCGGTGGGCATGGGCTTCTGAAAGATGTATTTCAAAGGATCCATCCTTGATATGAGATAGGTAGTATAGGCACAGAAGTAGTGCCTCAGCTTCTGGGCTACCCAAGTTAAAGCACAACAGGTGCGTTCTAACAGAGAATACTGGGCCTCATATGGAGTGAACTTTTTGCTGAGGTAGTAAATGGCCTGTTCTTTCTTTCCTGTCTCATCATGCTGCCCCAGGACATAACCGAAGGCACCATCCAACACTACAATGTAGAGTAACAAAGGTCTACATGGCTCAGGCGGGACTAAGACTGGTGGTGTTGACAGGTATTCCTTGATTCTGTCGAAAGATTTCTGGAAATCATCAGTCCATTCGGTGGCGGCATCCTTCTTCAACATCTTGAAGATTGGCTCACAGATAACTGTAGATTGTGCTATGAACCGGCTGATGTAGTTAAGTCTCCCCAAGAAACTCATTACATCCTTCTTGTTCTTTGGCGGGGCAATTCTTGAATGGCTTTGATCTTTGATGGATCCAGTTCTATTCCCCGGCGACTCACAATAAACCCAAGCAATTTTCCAGCTGGAACCCCGAATGCACACTTTGCGGGATTCAGTTTCAGGTTGCATCTTCTCAGTCTGTTGAAAAACTTCCTCAGATCTTCCATGTGATCAGTGGCTTTCTTGGACTTGATGATGACATCATCCACATATACTTCGATCTTCTTGTGTATCATATCATGGAAAATGGTAGTCATGACCCTCATATAGGTGGCCCCTGCATTCTTTAACCCAAACGGCATCATCTTGTAGCATTACATTCCCCACGGCGTAATGAAAGCCGTTTTCTCTGCATCTTCTTCATCCATCCAGATCTGATGATAACCAGCAAAACAATCCATAAATGACTGCAGCTCGTGCTTAGCGCAATTGTCAATCAGGATGCGTATGTTTGGCAAGGGGAAGTCGTCTTTTGGACTTGCCCGGTTGAGGTCCCGATAGTCAAAACAGACTCTAACCTTCCCATCCTTCTTCGGTACTGGCACAATGTTGGCTAACCATGTTGGATATTCTACTACCTTGAGAACTTTGGCTTTGACCTGCTTGGTGACTTCCTCCTTGATTTTCAAACTCATGTCTGGCTTGAACTTTCTGAGCTTCTGTTTTACTGGCGGACAGGCTGGATCGGTTGGCAATTTGTGAGCCACAATAGATGTACTCAGACCAGTCATGTCGTCGTACGACCAGGCGAATATGTCCTCATATTCTCTTAGAAACTCTGTGTATTCTTTCTTTTCTGATGGTGACAAATGAACGTTGATTCGTGTTTCTTTGATGTTTTCTGCATCTCCTAGGTTAACAATCTCAGTCTCGTCCAGGTTGGAATTAGGTCTGTTCTCAAAATTCTCAACCTCTTTAACAATCTCTTCCGGTATGTCATCTTCCTCTGAATCTACGTCCGTTTGTTGCGTTGTCTCGTTGCATGTCACAGCCGTTGGTTCATCAAGATAAGTAATAGTAATGTTGTATGAGTAAAGTGATGAGAGAAAATAATAAGAGTAGGATTTATAAGAAAATTGAAATGCTTTGATAAATTCCATAACTGTTTTTGAACATTGGAGCTCTTTCTTGTAAAAAATGAAAATGCGAAAGGAAAGTAAACTAGTAAAGTAAAATAGTGCATGATGCTTGTTCAGCCTTGCTACCCCGAGGCTCGCCGGGCTCTGGTGGTTCTGATAGTCCAGTTATTGAGGCATGCTCCTTTGCTAATAACTTGTATGGAAGGGCCTTCCTCCCTCTCCTCCTCGAAAATGACACAACAATCCATGTCATCATTTTCCAGGAACAAATTCTTTACTGCTGCCAGTGCTTCCTCTTCTTCTGACCCGTAGATAACCTCGGCCGGCTGGAAAGTCTTCTCCAAACGGGGTATTGGCTGCTCCAAAGGATAGAAAGGACCGCGCCATGGTGGCGACCAGTCGTCGAATTCTTTCCAGGTATACTCATACCCTAATCCGAAAGTGGTGCCATGTTTTTTGAGCTTGATGGGCTTAGTGATTCCTTGGAGGTTCTTGCCATGTCCCTTGCCCGGTTCATACCCGCTCCAGTTTAGTATGCTTTTAATTTTGTTGTCCCACTATTTATCTTTATCAACGGCGTTGACTCGCTCGATGTGGTGGTAAGTTTCCCTGCGTATCCTTCTTCTGCCTCCTATTGCTGGGATAGTCTGGCGACTGTATATGGGATTGCTACCGTCGCCGTGAATGATCACCTCTTAGTGGTTCCACTCAAACTTCACTACCTGATATAGTGTTGATGCTACAGCCCCAACGGCATGAATCCACGGTCGTCCCAACAATAAATTTTAAGATGCCGATATGTCTATCACTTGAAAATCAACATCAAACCAAGTAGCCCCATTGCAAACACAAGCTAATTTCCCTAATAGTGGACCTTTGGGAACCGTTGAAAGCTTTAACATTGATGGCCCCGTCCTTGATCTCATGCAGCCCTTTTCCCAATGTCCTGAGTGTTACCAGCGGACAAATGTTGAGGCTGGACCCTCTGTCAATCAGGATCCTGGTGATAAAATAATTTTCGCATTGCACGGTGATGTGCAATGCCTTGTTGTGACTCAACCCCTCTGGCGGCAACTCATCTTCGTGAAAAGTGGTCTTGTGACTTTCCAATACCTGGCCTACCATGTTAGCCATTTCTCCGCCGGTGATGTTACTTGGTACATATGCCTCACTCAGCACTCTCAGCAAGGCATTCTTGTGTGCATCGGAACTTTGTAGCAAAGCGAGGGTAGAAATCTGTGCTGGTACCTTGTTCAGCTGATCCATGACTGAGTATTCTTTGGCTTGTATCTTTCTCCAGAGATCGTCGGCACCAGTTTCAGTGATGGTTGACCGACTAGAGGCCTGCTTGCTTGACTCAGCCAAATGTTCCGGGGTATAAACCCTGCCGGTTCTTGTCATACCCTGTGCTGCAATGGCTTCCTCGAACTTGACCTTCCCCTTTCTTCTGGCTTCGGCTGTGTAGTCCCATGGTATAGCCTTTGTATGGAACGGTGTTATGGCTGACATTGCCACTGGAATTGGCGTGGCTATCCATATCCCGAACGGAGCAGGCCCCTTAGGCGGTAAAACTGCAACTTCAAAGGGTGTACGTGCGTTTGCTGGTGACAT
Source organism: Nicotiana attenuata (assembly GCF_001879085.1). Classification (NCBI taxonomy): domain Eukaryota; kingdom Viridiplantae; phylum Streptophyta; class Magnoliopsida; order Solanales; family Solanaceae; genus Nicotiana; species Nicotiana attenuata. The sequence goes on from NW_017676721.1 coordinate 23,667, forward strand.
AAACTCAACCTCAATCGGTGCTGGCGTCTTTGCAGAGGGTGGTGCTTCAAACTCGAGTGGCATGACATGTCTACCTCGGTTTCCCCAGAAGGATGAATCTGGACCACAATCGGATTGAGGGTGACTACTGGCTTCTTTGGATCGTCGCCTTCTGTGATTAAACTAATTGATCCTTTGGGGTCCCAGTCATCCTCTATCTCGATCATGTGAACATCTCCACCTTTGTGGTCTGGCAGAGGGTTATTGCGGACATTCGGAGCAGGCTCCTTTGCTACAATGATCTTGTTGTCAATCAAAGTCTGGATCTTATCCTTCAAAGAGCGGTATTCATCAATGGTATGTCCTTTCATGTCGGAATGGTATGCACAGGATTTATTTGGATTGACCCACTAAGAAGGGTTTTCAGGTGTTATAGCAGGGATAGGGGTGACATAACCAACAGCTTTGAGTGTCACGACCCAATTCCCATACCCGGTCGTGATGGCGCCTCTCGTGAAGACAAGGCCAGCCAACTAACCCAAATCCTTTCACTAACAATTATTAAACATAAATGAATAGAAGATACAACTTAATGGCATTAGAAACTGTTAATTACTACCCGACCGGGGTATCACAAGTCACGAGCATCTAAGGAAACCTTAACACAACTACAGGCCAATAAATATATACAAGTAAAATTTCTGGAAAACAAAAGACAACATCCGGGGCCGCGAACGCTGGCGGTCACCTTGCTCAGCTACAATAACAATACCTTCAATCTGCTAATAATCCGCTACCGGGTGAACGATACCTGCAACTGCACGCGAGGTGCAGGGAGTAAAGTGAGTACTTCCAACTCAGTGGTAATAGACATATATAATGGCTGAAAGTAAGAAATCTCGAAAATACCACAATGTAAAGCTAAAACTTACAATTTAGCATAATTAACGGTGAAATGGCAACAAAACAGAATCAAATAAATCAGATAACATCAAAGCATGAATGCAATGCAATGCACATGACCACTGCGGCGCGCAGCCCGATCCATTTGGGTACCCGCGCTCACTGTGGGGGTTCAGACTCCGGAGGGGCTCCTACAGCCCAAGCGCAATATCATCGCAGCATTCGCTGCGGCGTGCAGCCCGATCCACACTCAGTCCAGATATATATATATATGCATGCAAGCCACTCGGGCACAGTCAAATTGTTCATTTTTTTGTTTCAATTATTAGGAATTATAGAGCTAAGTGTTTAAACCTTATTATTTACTAAACATTTCGAGGCAGTGTCTAACTCAGGACTGATATCATGAAATATGCTAAGCATCATGGAAGCAGTGATAAGGATCCCTGAAGGATGCAAATGATAGGCACAAAGCCCCAAACATATTCATAAAATCCAAGTAGGATGATTACCAAACAATTTCTAGTCAAGAACACAGTACGAACATCAATCGGAATGGACTAGGTCACAATCCCCAGTAACAATCGACCCCGCACTCATCATAGAGTACGTGTCTCGCCTCAATATAGCGTCACAATGTGATATACCGGGGCTTCAAACCCTCAGGTCATCATCTACATCTATTACTCACCTCAAGTCGGCCACAAGTCTAGCTCGCTATGCCTTTGCCTTTCGAATCAACCTCTTCGCACGCCGAATCTCCAATTGATTCTCAGTCAAAGCCCTCAAAAATTCTCGCTCAAAGATCTCAAAACCGCTTAAAAAATGGTGGAAACCAACTCTTGTTCGCGGATGAAAACAATATAAAAAAACCCTTCTGTAATAGTTGTTTTCGCTTCTGCGACAATTTCACCGCTTCTGCGGCCTACTCACCGCATCTGCGGTTTTCCTTCAAGTCGCCCAGGACCGCTTCTGCGGTGACCGCTTTTGCGGAACTTCGTCCGCTTCTGCGGAAAGCCCTGGTCCCTCAAGGACCGCTTCTGCGACCAATACGCCGCATCTGCGGAACCGCTTATGCGGTCCCTTTTCCGAAGATGCGGAAATGACAGAACCAGCAACTTCAAACCTGCAACAAACTCCAAATTCTCCGTTTAACCACCCGAATTCACCCTGAGGCCCCCGGGACCTCAACCAAAAACACCAATACATCCTAAAACCTCATTCAAACTTGTTCCCATCATCAAACCACATCAAACAACGCTAAAGCCATCAAATCACATCGAATTCAAGCCTAAGTTTCTTAAAAACTTCTGAATTACGCATTCGATCAAAAACCCGACCAAAACACCTCCGAATGACCTAAAATTTTGCACACACATCCAAAATCACCTAACGGAGCTACTGCAACTCTCGAAATTCCATTCTGACCCTCGGATCAAAATCTCACCTATCCACCGGAATTCGCCAAAATGCCAACTTTGCCAATTCAAGCCTAATTCTACTCCGGACCTCCAAAATCACTTCTGATCGCACTCCTAAGTCACAAATCACCTCTCGAAGCTAACCGAATCACCGGAATTCACATCCGAGCCTTCTAACTAATAAGTCAACGTTCGGTTGACTTTTCCAAACCAAACCTTCCTTAAAGAGACTAAGTGTCTCATTTCCTATCGAAACCAATTCAATTCAACTATAACTCACTCGTTGCTGATAATGAAACATGAAGAAGCAGTAAATGGGGGAAACGGGGCTGTAATACATGAGATGACGGGTCGGGTCGTCACATTGAGCCCTTCGTACAGCTGGTCAATTGGTTCAGCAATGGCGGTATACTATTTGGGAGGTCAGCGGTCAACATTTGGTCGAGGTCTAGGGAAGTTTTGACGTGGGGGAGGTGATTGATAGTGGGATGGTTTGGTGTTGTAGGATTGGTAAACATGTGCCGGTTGGGAGTATTTACGTGAAGTGGGCTGATATGCGGGAGGTGGAGCTGATTGATAAGTGGGTGGTGGAGTATGGTAAGAGGGTGAGGGTGCTTGGTAGTTTGGAGTAGGTTGATATGTGGGTGGAGCCATTGGATAGGTTTGGTATTTGATAGGGGATTTGGTCCTCTGTGCAACCACTACAGCACCTACGTCCCTTTTCTTGGACGTACCACCAGATTGTAAAGCCTTATTGGTAGCCTACAAGGCTTTAAAGTTCGTAACCATACCACTCTTGATGCCTTCCTCGATCCTTTCTCCTAGCTTGATGATATTAGAAAATTTATGATTCTAGATCAGAATCAATCTCTCCTAATACTGTGGGTCTTGGGCCCGAATGAAGAATTTGTTCATTTGCTCTTCTTCCAAAGCAGGCCTAACCTTAGCAGCTTCTGATCTCCATCGAGTAGCATACTCACGAAAGGTCTCTGTGGGTTTCTTCTTCAAGTTTTGAATATAGAACACATCTGGTGCATTCTCCATGTTGAACCTGAATCTGTCCATAAAATTAGACGCCATGCTTACCCAGCTGACCACTTCTTTGGATCCTGGCTAATGTACCAAGATAAAGCGTCTCCCTTCAGGCTTCTCATGAAAAGCTTCATGCGGATTTTCTCGTCTCTTCCTACCCCGACCAGCTTGTCACAGTAAGTTCTCAAGTGGACCCTTGGATCTCCCGTACCATCAAACATCTCGAACTTGGGAGGTTTGTACCTCTCGGGCAGTTCGACATCGGGCTGTACGCAAAGATCTTCATAGTTTAGCCCCTCAATTCCCTTACTACCTTCAACGCCTTGAATTCTGCTAGTCAACTTCTTAAGCTCTTCGGCCAGATTTCTGATGAGCAAGTCCTTACCCTCGGACTCGGGTGTGCTTGAGATGGGCTGGGTGGAGTGTGGCACAGTCTCCACGTAGATGGGGGTATTATGTTGGGTGTGGCAGTGGTCATTTGTGGAGTTCTGGAGTTCTGGGATGAGCAGTGAGGTATCATTTGAGGTATGGCAAGTATTGCAGTGGTGGTGAGGAGCGGGATGATTTTGTTGCTTTGGGATGTTTTGCGGAGGTACAGGATTCTGAGTTTTTGGGAAAGTAACCTCTGGAGTGGTGAGGGAAAATGACAGATTTGCCAGATTCCGGACTTGATCAAGTTCTTCATGAAACTTCAACAGCTTTTGTTCTAGTTGGGATGCATTTTCCTTGGGGACCAGAGTACCATGAGTGACCTCTACCCGTTCAGCTGATTTGTTCGAATCTTCCATTTTTCCTTTGTTTTTGTGTCTGATAGGACTAGGAGGAGGAGTAGGTGGAGGGCCCCTGGATCTCGTGAAATATGATGATGTTGCTAGAGTTCACGAACTAACCTTTGGGGAGGGGGAATAAACAAAAAGTAAAACAAAAGGTAGCAAGTCAGTGAGGATTATATAAAAAAATGTTGCAATATTTAAACACGTAGTGCGGAAATATAAAGCGCGTCCTAATTTTGGGGACCTCGTTGTGCCCGAGGTAGGCCTAGCGACAAGTTTATTTGGAGAACATAGAATGCTAAATGCCTCATTTCATTGATAAAAGGTAGACGAATCCCAAAACGACACTAAATAACAAGAAAATAAGAAGTCACTAATGGCCATCGGCCTTATTACATCTCATAAAGCGAAAAAATGAAAATTCCTATCTATTTGGTCCCGGAGGGACCTTCCCCAGACTCGGCATTGTTGGCTCCATCGAACAGCTCTCCCAGCTCGCGCAGTCCTAGTAGCAGGTAAGCTCTGGCCAGATGTCCGCCTTCATTTCCTTCAGCAGGGGTGTCATCTCAATGTCTCCGAAGCGGAACACAGACCTATCACAATCCCAGAATAGAGTAGCAGCTTCTATGATTTTGTTGCTGGGTTGAATTTCCAAGAGAGAGGGTAGGTTCCCCAAATATTTCCGGATGAGAGTCTGATCACTGGAGTGAAGATCCTTCCACCAGCTTAGCAATTTGGGGTGGATGTTGGTGACTATGCCGAATCTGGGGACTTCGTGCCTCATATTTCTGCAAGACAAAAAGGTTAGGCCCTTACCCCCACCAGACTCGACTATTTAATATCAACAATTGGCATAAAAGCATTTTAGTTCTCCAAATAAATGCACAAAACGTGGTAGTGTCCGTTTGGGTTTTGGGAAAACCCAATGGACTTTGGACAAGGCTATCTTAAAGAGTCATTATGCGGACAACATAACTGACTCGGCTAGGTTTGACCATGATGCATGCACAATTAAACAAAGTAAAGTTTCTATGGGGTATTAGACTGGTACCCCTGAGCGGACAACTCAAGAGGGAAAGGCGCGGAACCGTCGACGACACCGTTGATCGACTGGTTTTACCGCAAATATGCCTTTGCCGGATTTAGGGGGTGATAATATCGGAAGGGCGCGACCACTCATTATAAGCGTTGCTATGGTATTTTGTTTGGCACGAGTGGAATATGATGTTGAAAACATGCTTATGCGATAATTAAAACAAGTTGTCATGTATTTGCACGTTCAAAAGCAATAATTACAACAATTCCTCATAATTTAAAATAGTAGTAAAGGAAAGCAGTAAAGAAATAAAGGAAAGAAACAAAGAAACGAGGCAGTTCTTGCAGTAGGAGAAGGAATTAAATACTTAAACAGATTAAACAAATAAAGGCACATAAGAAATGTAAAGTCATAGTAACAGCTTGAAATGGTAAAAGCCTAAAAGAAGTCCCCAGCAGAGTCGTTAGGGGTTTCGAAACAAAACCCTAGTTCAAGCAAACCATAAGCAGAGATGAAAGGGCAGGCAATTGAATCGAAATCATGTTTAGAAGTTTCAGAAAAAGAACAGGCTTCTTCAGCAACAGAACTCATGAGAAAACATGATAGCAAATTAACATGCAATCATAGTAGAAGGATTCAAAGAACATAATGGAAAATACTGATAAGAACAGTAGAAGAAGCATGCTTAAGAGGATCTTTCAGGAGAAATTCAAACAAGGTTCAGTAGAAGAAAAATAGTGAAACCTTAAGAACACAGTAGAAAGAATGTAGTAGGTAAAACATAGCAGAACATAGTAGAAGAAAATACGAGAACATAGTATGAAAAACATGGAAGAAAACATACAAGCATGGAGCATATAGAACACAGTAAAAAGGAACATACAAGAACGGAGTATAAAAACTCAGCAGAAGAGCATACAAGAACAGAACACATACAAGAACGTGGTAGATAAAACACAGGAGCACAATAGAGGCAAATACACAAAAGAAAGGGGAAAGAGAGTCAGAGAAACACTTAAACACTTTTTTAGAAAACCCTAGATCGGAAAGAAAGATTTTGAAAAGTAATTTTCGAAAGAAAAGTTAGGGAAATCGTTTGAAAACTCAAAGAGAGCACAGATACCCCACAGATCTAAAGAAATCGGAGAAAACCTCAATGGGTTAGGGTTTCAGAAGAACCATAGAACTGAGAAAGGCTTTGAGAGGTCACCGATCTGAGTCGGAGAGGTTAGAAACAGGCTCAAACAACTATAGTACGCCGGAGCAAGGCCGGAGATGGCCGGAGAACTTCGAATCGACGGAGGTCTGGGTTCGAACCTTCAAGGTCAGGCCTCGAATCTGCAGGTATCAAGCATATAGGAGCAATAGGAGGTGAGTATAGGGCTCTCACAGCCTGGGAAGCCATGGATTCCGGTGGGTTTCACGGTGGGAGATGGTGAGACGATTAGGGTTCAGAGGAGGTTCGAGAGAGTTTGAGGGGGTGAAGGGATTCAAACGCGGCTGGTTAGGTGAAAAATGATTTAGGGTTAAGGGGTGTTGGTGGATTAAAAAAGGAATGGAGGGATCATGGCCGTTGGTCATTTTGATCAACGGCCTGGATTTATTGGGGAGCCGGGCGGGTTGGATTAAATTGGGTCATGGGCGGGTAGTTTAGGAATTGGGCCGGTCCGATTGAGATTGAAATTGGGTTAATTGGGGGGGGGGGCGATTTGGGCTGAAAATTGAAATAAATAGGGCCAGATTTTAAATAGCCACTTTTTCCCTTTTTATTTTATAAAAGTAGTAAAAATGATTTCTGCAGACAAATTAAAGGTACTAAATTAATTAATAATATATAAATATTAGATTAAAAATACTGGAATCAAATTTATAATTATAAACGCAAATTAATTCTTAAAACAGGCTAATATTGCAATTATATACAATTTAGCCTTAAAAATACTAAATAAATTTGTAAAAAATGTGCAAAAATTACATTAGCTATATTTTTATAAAAATATGAAAATACAATAAATGAATCACAAAAATGATCATTTGGGGAATAATTATTGATTTTTATTGATAAAATAGGGCAATAAAATTGGTTCAAAAATCTTTAAAAATTAAAGAAAAAATAGGAAAATTCTTGGACATACTTATATATGCATTCCTATGCTATTGAAAGGTATTTTGTATATAAAAATATACGGGGAAAAATTGGGTATCAACACTAGTCTTTAAGCAAATAAATAATTTATACCAGATAAAACACAACAAATACATTGTAATCACAAAACATTCACAAAAATACATATAAAAAAGTAATACTAATTTATTAACATTTCTATTAACAAATAATAACAATTTTACAATTTTTACATATTTTTTTACAACATTAATATCTTAGTCCGGATAAAAATAACATACTAATTTAATCGCAAAAAAATACAAAACAACATACAACACATTCAAAAAAACTAATATGCATTATTTATACGAGTTTGGACATAAACTAAATCGGAATACCTCGATTTATGTTTTTCGGAAAGTTGAAGATTTGAAAATTTGACTCCGAAACAAGCAACCCACAACAATAGAAGGCTTGGCTAGGATGTGGGACCAACTTTGATTAGTTTTTGTGGGGCGGGTGGGGTCTGTCGCGCCCCCTTTTTTCCTCCGCGGAAATCGAATTTGTGACATTTGGGAGGACAACTCATTCCTTTTGGGAATTGGGTTTGATTTAAAGAGTCGCCACCTAATGATTAGGGTGCATTAGGACACCAAGGAGGTTTGATTTGAGTAACCAGAGATTGGGTAAGGGCTTGAAATTATTCTAAGGGGAAGGTGTTAGGCACCCCTCAGAATCCACTAGTGTGGTTCCCGGCCAGAATATTATCGTGAATTTGGGTACAATTAGCATACAAACAAATAGGGCTCAAATAAGAGGGGATTTCATCACATAAAGGTTTGAAAGAATAATTAGAAAAGCTGATTAAAAATAAAGAGTTAAAATGCTGAAAAGAAAGAAATAAAGAATAAAGGGAGAGGGGTCCTAGATTTATGAATAATATGGATCACCCCACACAATGCCCGGTAATCACTCCTCAATAAGGGGCTACACGTGACATTATCGCGTGGTCATCATATCCATATCTACCCTTCCCACCCCGTTAAGGTATTAAAGCGCGGAATGGTCTCGTTTACTTATTGCATGCTATTACCCGTCCCAATCCTATCAGTCCCGGAGGCATTTAGGACTACTAATACTAAAGGGGAGGGATATTAGGCTTATTTGTGGTTTTAAAGGTAAAAATTCTAAGGCGACATACAAAAGCATGTATAGCAAATTGAGGGAAAGCACATAACAAATAAGAAGGCTCAGATATACCTCCTTTACACAAAGAAGCACATAATTTAGCATGACTTACACATACTGGTCAAGGTCTAATTAAGAACTTAAAGGTTGAGGCGGACTGATTTATTACATAATTCAGATAAGAAGCCCAAATCAGACCTGTCCGCTAGTTGTAGTTATTAGAAAAGATTCAGATTTTAATTTTACGCTAAGGCATGCCTAAGTGTGGGACAATGANCCTATAGGCATGGTATCTACTGAATTACGAACGTAGTAACAACAACCTGAATACGTACTGGTTAAAAAGATAGTCAGATTATTAAAGAAAGGCAAGTTTTTTTTTACGAAGGTTATAAGTTCTGCAAATAATGATACACCGTTATTACTGCGCGAGTGAAGCGATTCAGATTCAATTAATAGTTCCTATAGACATGCTTTCTATGCGTTGTTGATTTAAGCCTTTTGTAGATATGGTGCAAATGCAAAAGCCTTATAGACATGGTATCTAGATGCTGAATTTCATTATGAACATGATATCTAATTGTAGTTGATTATTTAAGACCTATGAACATGATTGCTAGGTGAAGAATGGATGTACAAGATTCAGAAGGACCTATAGGCATACTTTCTATATGCATATGCAGAACTCAGATTTCCAGATACTTATGGACATGATTTCTATATGAGAGAATGCAGAATTCAGAAGCATCTATAGATATGGTATCTGTATGAGAGAATGCAGAATTCAGAAACACCTATAGACATGGTATCTATATGAGAATACAGAATTCAGAAATACCAATAGACATGATATCTATGTGAGAATGCAGAATTCAGAAATACCTATAGGCATGATATCTACCATTTGCATACATAGTTACCCGCCCTTTTCACTAGCCATCCCCAAGAGTTTATTACAAATTATTACAGCCCAGAATAAAGTAAAAAATACATCAGAAAAAATATAAAGACGAGTACAACCAAGGAGAGCCTGATTCAGACTTCATGCCTGAAATATGAGGTAAACCAACTCCATAAGATCATGATCCAAAGCCTTTATCCTATTTGGATGTGTCAAAGTTCCCTAAGAGCCTCAAAGGGGACCCCGGGCAATGCTCACACTCCAAATACATTATCAGATTAACACAAGTGTGGTGTGGAAAGGCCAGCCCTCATGTGTCCAAGTTCAGAGGGAGCTCAAGGGTCCCAAGGCAAGGCTCACAAGAGGGGGGCAGAACATAAAGACTAAGAGAGTGTGCAAGTGCAGAAACAGAATTCTAAAGGGGGAGAGGAAAGGGAAATGGCTACAAATAAGTACACACAAGGGGTTCAGGGGGAATAGGGAAATTAAAAGAGGCAAGAACAGGCTGTGCGCATACCCAGCAATAGAGAATGCTAGCACACCCATAAGCCTGTTAGAACACACTATTAAAGGCTAGGATCCCAAAGGATCAAGCTTAATTCATGGACAATAATTTGCATATTGCCACGCCTTAAGCCATAGCTCAAACACGTAGGGGGGCAGGGGTTTGGCATTCGTAATAGAAACAGGCAGAAAGAAATCAGCATGCTAACTTGAGTGTTGAACTATGCAGAAACAGTAAGTAGACATGGATACAAAAAACAGTAAATAAACACATTGTTGTGGTGCTTAAGCTTATATCAGGACATACCAGTTTCAAAGAGACAAATAGAGAAAAGTAGTAGGTCTTGTAAACAGGCCACAGTGCAGACAAGAAGAGAGAATACTATTGTGTATAAGTGTAAGTTCAGAAAGACTATGAATGAATGTTGTTAATGAAAGAGTCGTGCATTTATAGTGTGAAAACCAGGCAGAAAATAAGGTAAGAAAACAGTTAAGGAACTGAATATCAATTAAGAATCAATCACACTAGACTTTCTTTAATTAAGGAACTCAGATTCAAACGGGAAAACTATTTAAGGGAAGAAATCAAATAAATATCTTGTACAAAGCATGCAGTTAGGGGAAAATACATAAAAGTTATTTAAGGGCAGAATTTTGAAATACACGGTTGCATAATAAGGTAAGAAAAATCAATTAGTAGTCAGTAAGTCAAGGGTCAGAGATTTTGTAATCACTGGTCCATGAATGAACCAAGTCAGAAAAGTTAAAGAAAGTGAAATAACTTAAATCGAGTCATAGGGAAATCAGCAAACAAGGAAAGAAATCAATCAAACCTATACAGAAGGAAGTTTGAAAACCATATTTAGAGGGGAAATTCAGCGCATATAAAGAGCGTACAAACATGTTAAGAAGATGTCGTGTCAATGCAAAATCAGTAGATAATAGACTATAGGAGCATGGTAGTCACATAGGTTAGCAATGTAGAAGAGAAGTAGCATCTAGTAGCATACAAAAGATCCAGTGTAAAAGACCTTAGAAAAGTTTTAGTGGAAAATTAGAATTGCTTAAAGAGACAGAGGTTGAGACAAAGAATTTTGACACTCGGTTGAGAAACAAGTTCAGAACCTCGAAATAGTTAGGGTTTCTGGAATCAGACAGCTTTAAAGATGAAGAACAAGCATATCACATAGCCAATTATGTTCTCAAACTCGGATGAACCCTTTAATTTTAGGGTTTTACCATCAATCGGGTGCCGAGATGAGAGGGCAAGTAATCAAGAAAGCAAAAGATAGTAGTTGAAACAAGTTCAAAGGTCTCATAAAGGAACTGGGACCTTCGACATGCTTTTTCAATAACAGAAACTCATGAGAGACAAAGTAAAAGAGTAACATGCGACCCATAGTAGAAGAACTAGTAGAAGAAACAAATAAGAACATGGTAGGAGAAATTTTAACAAGAGCACAGTAGTAGCAATATAATAGAAAAACATGGTAGAAGATTTTTAACAAGAACGTAGTAGAAGCAATACAATAGAAAAACATGGTAGAAGAGATTTAACAAGAATACAGTAGGAGCAATATAATAGAAAAACATGGTAAAAGAAATTTAACAAGAACATAGTAGAAGCAATATAATAGAAAAACATGGTAGAAGAAATTTAACAAGAACATAGTAGAAAAACACACAAGAGAAGAAGAAAATCAGAGAAACACACAAGAAAATCAGAGAAGCATAACTCAAAACCCTAAATCGGAAAACAAAGGTTTTGAAAGTATAACTTTTGAAAAAAATATCAGAACATCATTTAAAAGCTTAAGGAAAACATAGATCTGGAACATATCTATAGAGATCAGAAAAACCTCAAAGCTATGGTTTTCAGAGGAACCCAGACGGTGAGAAAGGCTAGGATCTAAACAGGAGGAGTTGAGATCAGGCTCGAACAGACACGGCTTGCCGGAGTAAGGCCGGAGATGGCCATGGAACTTGAATCGACAAAAGTCTGGACCCAACTCTTCGTGGTCGAGTCATGAAGCTTCAGTAACCAAACGTGAGGAGCCATAGGTGGCTTGGTGGGTGGTGAAACCACCATGGATTTAGGTCAGAAGGTGACCGGAGAAGATGAAGGAAACTCATCGGAGAGAAGGGGAAAGGGGGAAGGTTCTAGAGAGAACCAGAGGTTAGAGAGATAGAGACGAGTGAGACAAAATGAGAGGTTGGGGGGTCGTTTGGCTTAATTAGGTAAGCATAGATCTGGACCGTTGATAAAAAATGACCAACGGCCAGGATTTGATCCGAGCTGGGTCGGGTAGATTTAGGATTGGTCTTGGGTATTGGGTTGGTTCAATTTGGGCTGGGTATAATTAAACCAAATTTAGAGGCCAAATGTGGCTATAAGTTAAATAGCCCCTTTTTTCCCTATTTAATTTATAAGAAATAGTAAATGAATTTCTGAAAACTAATTAAAAGCAATAAAGATTTATAATATATAATTATCAGTTTAAAAATATAAAATCCTATTTTATAAATATGAGACGGATTTAAACCTAAAAATGGCTAATATTGCAATTATGAAATTTTGTCCTTAAAAATACCAAATAATTTTGTAAAAATATGTGAAAAATATCTTAGCTATATTTTAGTATAAATATGAAAATACAATAAATGAATCACCAAAAATGATAATTTTGGTGACAATTATTGGATTTTTTCTTGATAAATAGGACAGTAAATTGATTTAAAAATTCTTGAAAAATTAAGAAAAATAGTGCAACCCTGGGATATACTTATATATGCCTATATAGGCTACTTTGAAGGTATTTTGCATATTTAAAAATACAGGGAAAAATTGGGTATCAACAGCTGCCCCTCTTTACCCGGGAAGGATGAAAGAGTTGGCGGGTAAAGATATGATGACCGATTTTGACCGGATGAAACGGCTTGAAGAGATTTGGCCGTGCTCTGGCTTCTGAGCTGCCTACATATCCCTAGTCTTACAGGAATCAGGCCATATGTAGTACAGGATCCGTCGGCGGAGTATGCCGATGGAGACCTTTCAAGAACGGGCGCAATATTCGGGTCGGGATGAATGGTTAAGGTCTAATAGGGCTGCGGGAACTGGAGCGGGATCGCTCCTGTCGAGATGGCCGTTGCTCGCCGGTTTACCTGTAAATAAGCAATACAAGCATATATTGTGCATAAATTTAAACATGATGCAAGTTCCCGTCGGACCATGAATGTTGTCTTTGGACGGTTAGGATGACGTCCTCGGACCATGACGTCCTGGGCCATGAAGCGTATAATAAAGGATTTGCAGGCTATGAAATGATGCTCTCGGGCTATGAGAATGATGCCTCCGAACCATGATGCCTTTGAATAATGATGTGCGAAAAATTAAAGGGATCTTCAGGCCATGACATGGTGTTCTCGGGCTATGTAAATGGTGCCTCCGAACGATGACGCCCTCAGATATTTTGGCGATCTTTCAGCCCATGAAATGCAATAGGTGACGATCTTTCAGCCCATGAAATGCAATAGGTGACGATCTTCCAGCCTATGAAATGCAATAGGTGGCGATCTTTCACCCACGCAAAAAATAAAGTGGCGATCTTTCAGCCCATGAAATGAAATAGGTGGCGATCTTTCAGCCATGCTAAAACAAAGTGGCGATCTTTCAACCATGCAAAAAATAAAGTGGCGATCTTTCAGCCATGCAAGCGTAAATAAAGTGGCGATCTTTCAGCATTGCAAGCGTAAATAAAGTGGCGATCTTTCAGCTATGCAAATGCAGATGGAGACAGTGTCTAGTCTCGGAAGGCAGAATGGTAGCCTTATGCAATGCAAAAGATGCAGATGGAGACAATGTTTAGTCTCGGAAGGCAGAATGGTAGCCTTATGCAATGCAGAAATACAGATAGAGACAGTGTTTAGTCTTGGAAGGCAGAATGGTAGCCTTATGCAATACAGAAATGCAGATGGAGACAGTGAATGGTAATAGAGTTCCTTAGCTGATAACAGGCTGCGATAATTGTGACTGCTGGGGATATTGTGATATAGGGTATATCACCGGTGTGCATAGGTAGCAAATGCTGGCAAATGCAACAATTCTGAGAGTTGTATTCCTGAACAATGTTTGTCTTGTGAGTGTACAGTATGTAAGGTGCTTTCGCAATCCAAGTGTCTGCATCCAAAGAAAAATCATGAGTTTTGTAGAGGGGGAGGTTAGTTCGCATCCCTGATGGCCTTGTTCGACCCGTTCGGCTTTGATACGGTGATACGGTAAGTATCATTGGGGTAGCGTTGCTGAACAAAGTGATTTCCATAATAAACATGTATGAATTTGAGAAAAAAATATGTCGTAAGTATATATTTAAGAAATAACTTTTAGATGAACCAACGACTGTGACGTGGCTCAAGACATTGCAACCTCTCTTGCTGCAGAATTTTGAGGGTCCTCCTCAAAATTCTGCCCCAGTTTAATGGGTTGATGCTTCTGGCGGCTGCTTGCGATGATCGGCTGAAATTACTTCGGAATTTTGAGGGTCCTCTTCAAAATTCTGCCCCAGTTTCGAATTTCGGGGGAAATGAAAATTTTATTGAATTGTGACCGAACCCATAGGGCTACCTACGTATCCCCTCTTAAATGGGAATCAGGTCAGACGTAGTTCAAATTACATCATGTAGGAAAACATAGGATTACACATAGTAGCGCTTGACTGCATCTGAATTGATTGGTTTCGGCCAGACTTCTCCGTCCATTTCTGCAAGTATAAGGGCTCCTCCTGTCAGAACCCGGTGAACCATGTATGGACCTTGCCAGTTGGGAGAGAATTTCCCCTTGGCTTCATCTTGATGCGGGAAGATTTTCTTTAATACCAACTGCCCTGGTGTGAACTGTCTCGGCTTGAATCTTTGTTGAAGGCTTTGGACATCCTGTTCTGGTAAAGTTGACCGTGGCAAACTGCATTCATTCTTTTTCCATCTATGAGAGCTAACTGCTCGTAACGACTTCTCACCCATTCTGCGTCGTCGAGCTCAGCTTCTTGTATGATCCTTAAAGAAGGAATTTCTACTTCGGCGGGAATGACGACTTCTGTTCCATAAACTAGCATATAGGGGGTTTCCTCAGTTGATGTGCGAACTGTGGTGCGATACCCCAATAAAGCAAATGATAGCTTCTCATGCCACTGCTTATGCTTCTCTACCATTTTCCTCAGTATCTTCTTAATGTTCTTGTTGGTGGCCTCTACAGCTCCATTCATTTGCGGCCTGTAGGCTGTGGAATTCTTGTGGCTGATCTTGAAGATTTCACACATAGCTTTCATCAAGTCGCTATTGAGGTTGGAGCCATTATTAGTAATAATTGACTCTGGAATCCCGAATCGACAAATTCAACTTTCCTGATGGAAAGAGGTATCATTCGTAGCGAGAAAACATGGGCAGAATCCCTATGATGGGTGGAGAATGTTTTTTGACGGAGCAACAAATATTCATAAGGAGTTGGCATAGGAGACGGTCCTAGTATCAGAAACCGTTCACACAACTATCCGGATTCCCCAGTTAGTATCAGGTATGGGGACCCACAGAAAAACCCAAACCTATTAATTATATTCCCGAACTGCAAAAGCCGAGTAGGAAGCCTGCATCGTAGGACTTCAAAATTGGGACCATATGAACATGAATGTTCGGAGTTGATGTGGAGTAATTGGGGAATGTCAGACATTACTCATCTGGATCAGTGATCACAAGAAGGAATGGGCAACAACCAAAGAACTCATAGATACTCCAGTATGCTTACAATACACGATGCAAGAAACTGAAGAAGAGGGTTCACAAAGACAAATTAATCGGCATGTATGGCACCAGGATCCAGAATGAATTCGCCGTGCATTGGCTACCTTGGCAGATACATGAATTACAACATCCGAACAAAAACTTCATTGATCGATT
Source organism: Nicotiana attenuata (assembly GCF_001879085.1). Classification (NCBI taxonomy): domain Eukaryota; kingdom Viridiplantae; phylum Streptophyta; class Magnoliopsida; order Solanales; family Solanaceae; genus Nicotiana; species Nicotiana attenuata. The sequence continues at coordinate 39,457 of NW_017676721.1, forward strand.
CCAGTAAGAAATCCACTGTATAGAATACCAGACTTATATTGTGCGCCAGTATTGAGAGAAGCAAATGGAAAACCTTGAGTTTCATGATAGGATATAGAGAATAACTATGGCAAAGGAGATACGTACACAACATTGGCAAAATCCTATATTCAACAAGCGCACACTTCGGAGTTATCACAATTTCTTTCAGATAGAGATGGATTGGAATCTGTATAGGGAGCGACTCCCTAAATTTGGAGACTAATCTGGCTGGGTGCGAGACAGCAGAAGGAATGCATCCAAAGCTGCTAGAAGAGAAATCACATGCTGGGAACCGTGTGAGTCACATAATGAAGGCTTTTGTTTTAAAGCACAATAAGGGATAACGTCACGAGGCATGGTTACTTATTATGGGATCGGCTACCTCGGACCAACGACTGCTATCACAGTATGTCCGGAAATGCACCGACCTCGGACATAAAATTGACACATGACAGACATGATAAAGGTGCATCCCAATGGAGCTTAACTGCAACAGAGCGCTCAACACATGGACCTTTCGCACGCCTGAGGGGATGGAATGTATTGGAACAATCAAGCCTGCCGACAGCAGAATCATGGGGGACACAAATTCATCCTAGGTGGGCAAGGTATGACTTAATTTCACTCAATGGGTCGAAGCAGCATCTGTTGACAAAGAAGCAGTAACTAAAGAAAGTTCGTGGAAAGAGACTGTTGTTCGACGCAGGACCAGCAATTGGTTTTGT
>NW_017676722.1:0-1271 GCF_001879085.1 Nicotiana attenuata
TTCACTTCCCTGAGAAAATAGATTTCTCTTATAATATAAACATTTAACACATATTGGATAATCAAGCTTAAATACGACACACTTCCATTAAAAGATACTTAATCAAACAAAACTCAAGAGATTTTTTTGAAGAGCCATAATTAAAAAAACAGAAAAATTATTACTCAAAAGTAATGGCAAATAAACAAAATTCTAGTCTAAACAGAACTAATCCAATATAACATACTAGAGAAAAAACTTAAACACAGGAAACAACAAAACTGCGCACACTAACCTGCTGAATCTTTTCAATAATTTCATCAACAGCAAGAGGTGTTTTTCCTTTCAACTCCCTTTCATCTCCTTCAAAATTATCTCTACTTTCTTGGATGCACATTTCAGAAAGACTTGCCAAACCAGTCTCGGGTTCTCTTTCCTTTGCTCCAGATGCTTCATTCACATTAACTATAGGAATAACTTGTTCCACTTCAGGTGAATCCAAAATTATATTTCCTTTTTAAACATCTGTACCTCCTGTTATACCTCCTGTTACACCATCTGTTACACTTCCCTAAGAGACTGCAATTATGTTACTCTGCAGAATATTTTCACTAGACTGTGGTGACCATCTTTCTGTCGGATCACTTATTTTTCTAATTAGAGAATCAATATCACTACCAGCTGTAAGATCAGTCTTATCTGGACCACAATTTGCTATTTCTTCATTACAAATAAGACCTTTCGTTACATCTGCACCAGTTGGTCCACCTTGATCACTGCATTTCTTATTTTGTGCATCTTTGAGCGATTCAATATCCATTGGTGGTATCTTTGATGACACAGCTCCACAATTTTCCTTATTATCTTGACTGCACTGTGGTGTTGAAATTTGATATGTCCCATCAGCTATTTTTTGCCAGATAGCATCAACATCAGTACCAGTTGACTGACCTTGATCAGGGGCACTACATTCCACTCTTACTTCATCACAAGGAATTTCCTCTGAATTTGCATCATTTGCTGCTTTTTCATTAGTAGTCTCTTCATCAAACATCCAACACCTACTGCAGCTTCATGTGGGGCTGATTCAACATTCATGGCTGATGGAATTAATGATCCAGCTGTGGTATTTTGTAAAATCTTTTCACTGGAATGTGGTGTAGAAAGCTCTTGTTTCCCATCACCTGTTTTAACAATCAAACTTTCTGTACCTGCTGTCAGAACTGGTTCAATTGCATTACATTCTGGCCTTAATTCATTACAAGGATCTTGCAATAAAATTCCAGTGCCTG
>NW_017676722.1:3846-8310 GCF_001879085.1 Nicotiana attenuata
TATATTATACTGGATTGAAACAAAACTCAACTATATGCTAGACCAAATTCAACTTGTCCAGTATAATATACTGGAGAAAAAAATTACACACAGGTGGTGTCCTGTATATTATACTGGATTGAAACAACTGAACTATATGCTATCCCAAACTCAACTCCTCCAGTATAATATAATGGAAAAAAAGATTACACACAGGTGATGTCCTGTATATTATACTGGGACGAAACAAGACTCAACTATATTATAATATTCATCCAGTGTAACATACTGGAAGATAAACATACACAAGACAGACTCCAGTATAATATACTGCACAAAATTTTACTAAATTTAATAAACAAAAAACATAATCAAAACCCACATAGTTGACGTCTACTATTCGCACACAACAGACGTCCCGTAAAATATAATGGAATGAAACAAAACTCAACTATATTATAATATTCATCCAGTATAACATACTGGAAGATAAAGATTCACAAGACAGACTTCCAGTATAATATACTGGACAAAATTTTACTAAATTTAATATACAAAAAACATAATCAAAACACACACAGCAGACGTCTACTATTCGCACACAACAGACGTCCAGTAAAATATAATGGGATGAAACAAAACTCAACTATATTATAATATTAATCCAGTATAACATGCTGGAAGATAAACATACACAAGACAGACTTCCAGTATAATATACTGAACAAAATTTTACTAAATTTAATAAACAAAAAACATAATCAAAACCCACACAGTAGACGTCTACTATTCGCACACAGCAGATGTCCCGTAAAATATAATGGAATGAAACAAAACTCAACTATATTATAATATTCATCCAGTATAACATGCTGGAAGATAAACATACACAAGACAGACTTCCAGTATAATATACTGAACAAAATTTTACTAAATTTAATAAACAAAAAACATAATCAAAACCCACACAGTAGACGTCTACTATTCGCACACAGCAGATGTCCCGTAAAATATAATGGAATGAAACAAAACTCAACTATATTATAATATTCATCCAGTATAACATACTGGAAGATAAAGATTCACAAGACAGACTTCCAGTATAATATACTGGACAAAATTTTACTAAATTTAATATACAAAAAACATAATCAAAACACACACAACAGACGTCTACTATTCGCACACAACAGACGTCCAGTAAAATATAATGGGATGAAACAAAACTCAACTATATTATAATATTAATCCAGTATAACATGCTGGAAGATAAACATACACAAGACAGACTTCCAGTATAATATACTGAACAAAATTTTACTAAATTTAATAAACAAAAAACATAATCAAAACCCACACAGTAGACGTCTACTATTCGCACACAGCAGACGTCCAGTAAAATATAATGGGATGAAACAAAACTCAACTATATTATAATATTAATCAAGTATAACATGCTGGAAGATAAACATACACAAGACAGACTTCCAGTATAATATACTGAACAAAATTTTACTAAATTTAATAAACAAAAAACATAATCAAAACCCACACAGTAGACGTCTACTATTCGCACACAGCAGATGTCCCGTAAAATATAATGGAATGAAACAAAACTCAACTATATCAAAATTTGACAAGAACTGAAGAAATCTAAAATACAGATGAAACAAGAAAATACTTGAAAATTAAACCTAATATATAGAGACTAGAAAAATTTTGAAAAAGAAATTACTAGAATGACAAAATTACCAGAAATAAGACAAACTAATGAACAGAGAAAAATCATAAAAGTTAAAATAGAACAAATATTTAAACCCTAACGGTACTGAAATCAACAATAATAACGAAAATTAAACCTAAACAACCAACAATAATAACGAAAATTCAAACACATTATCGTAAAAAACAAAACTCACCCATAATTTTGAAGAAAACTGGACATAACCCAGACAAGATTCGAAGAAAAGTGCTTTCTCAGGAAAGCTAAATCCGTACAATGCTATAAAACAAAGAGAAAGACGATAAAAAGTTACTAAACAGTATGTTAAAAAGGTCAAGGGCAGTTATGTCATTTTACCATATATTTTAAGTTAAAATGGCTAGAAATCGATTACATTTGGATTGGTGGCTATTTTTCAATAGCCAACCGAAAAACTGGCTACGCCATACAATTTTGACAAAAATTCTTGCTCCGCTAGCTCATTGTATTACCTGAAATTGATCAAATTTGCTACTCTATTTGTTAAATTTTTTGTCTGTACATACTTCTCCGTATGGAATCATCTAGTAGTATTTATCCTTACCCTTAACAGTGATTCAGCGCAAAATGGGTGAATTCAACGCGTCCAAATTCTTCTAAAACAAGGTAAATTTATCTATTAACTTTTGACTATTGTTTAAGATTATATAAAAAACTTTACGGTACGTGCAAGCTGGCCCGCAAACTACAGTTATAAAAAAAAATATCCTCAACTTGGAACTCTTCAGGGGTCAAAGCAAAAATTATTTTTTCCCTAAAGGCAGGGGTAATATTAGATCAAAAGTGTAACTAAAGGCAAAATGGCTCAATATTAAATAGTACATGGCAAATTTGGCCCTTTTCCCTATGTGATGTGGAAATAAAACCTTAAGGAAATGTGTATATACATATAATAAATAGTACTCATCCTAAATATTTTAGTTATAAATTTTTATTTCAAATTTGCGAACAAATCTTTTAATGAAAACAAGTTCTTAGCATATTATAAAAAGAAAATACTAAAAAGGTACATATAAGGAACTCGCAATTCTCTTCAGTTAACCTATATTATTCTTCCCACTCATCTATCTAGTAGTTCGTGTGAAACAAAATCTTTCTTCCTCATCAATATTATAGGAAAGGGTATTTTTCAACTTTATATTTAATTGTTCTATATAGTTATATTTATTCCTTAGGCAAGGTAAACCTTGATCTTCAACAACTAGAGGAAGTGCCTTTGCACGATAAAAACTCATTCACACTTGGCGTTTCATTAAATCAGTAAATACAAGATATAATTTTTATATACGTATTTGTCACTTAACTATAATTAATTATTTGCAATAAAATCTGTTATTTTTGGAATAAACAGAAAGTACTATTAGTTAAGAAAAATAATTTTAGTAAAGAGATCAACCTTGTAAACAAAAACTCATTAATATTTAATTAATCAATAATTATATATGTTCTTACTTTCATTTATAAATTGTGAAGATTAAATTACTTGATTTAGTGCAAATACCATGGAGGGAAAAGCCAAAATATAGTTGTCTTGTTCGCCGCCTCGACGCATTCCCTTCTCTTCCCAGTATCGTCCCACATAGAAAGAAAGAGCGCAGAGCCCCGACCCAGCAATTCCCGTAGTAGCGGCGAGGAAAATGGGAGCAGCCTAAACCGTGAAAACAGGATTGTAGGTGAGCAATACAAGTGCCGTGTTGCTAGGCGAAGCAGCCTGAATGTTACACCCTAGATGGCGAAAGTCTACAGGTGCGCTAACGTAAAGCGAGGAGTTGAGCCTGAAGAGGCGAACCGAAGTCACTTTCGGAGAGTGCATGAATATGTATTGCTTTTGCGGTTCAAAAGATTTCAATCTTGCAATGGTTACTAATTAATTTTTTAAAAACATATTTTGTAGATTTCAAAAGTAAGTAACAATATTATACTGATTTTCGATCTGTGGAAGCAGTCATTAATGCTTGCTGTATGGGTCAGAATCCGACCCCACGATAATTAACGAGGCTAATCCCGTCTTAAGCTAATTCATGATTAATTAGTGGCATGACCACTCAGAATTAACGATATTCAACCCGCATCTGGTTCGATCAGCAAGGCCCTGGCCTATCCGCCACCATGAAGGCGAAATCCCAACGTGGTCACGGCCACTTATTGCCAGCTCACGAAGCTCACAGCTATAAATACCAAGAGAGGAAACCCTAGAAAGGGGGGGCTTCTTCTGGGCCACGATTGAGAGAGAAAAAAGAGACAACGATACCCAAATTATGGGCAAAAGGAACACCATTGTAAGGCTCTGAACCTCTTCATGGAGAGCAGACCAAACCAATATTATGAATAAAGGCTTTTAATGTTTCTCCCCTAATCCTGAGTACTTATTTTCGTTTCTTTCATTTGGTCCAACAGATTATTACGATTTGCTATGATTTTCCCGTGAATTATTCGTATTGTTTTATACTCATAAGGTATGTAATAACTTTTGAGCAAACAATTTGGCGCCGTCTGTGGGATTTCCTAGCAAAATCGCGTAGTTCTTCCCTGGACCCAAAAGGAAAGAAACGCCAAGCTCGAGGAGGAACTCGAAGATCTCAAATCAAGATCTAAGTCCTCTCTCTCTCTCGCCGATCTCATATAGTGCAAACAAGAAGAAGAACCCCCCCCCCTTTCCTAAGGGAAGGTCTCTGTAAGGCATACGAGCTCCAGTCAGAAACCGGCACGGAGATATCTCGAGC
>NW_017676722.1:9104-27076 GCF_001879085.1 Nicotiana attenuata
AGTTCAGCAACAGTTGAACTAGGACTCAGGCTATGCGCCTTCGCCATGAAATCAAGGCTATGCGCCTTCGCCAAGAAGTCCAAATACAGTTGAACCATGACTCAGGCTACGCGCCTCCAAATTGTATCAAGCCCATACGCCTTCGCCAGTAAGTTTAGCTACGGTCGAACCAAGACTCAGGCTATGCGCCTTCGCCATCAAACCCAACGAGTCCGACCTCGCTTGAACCATATGGCTAGACGCCTTCGTCCTCAAATCTAACAAGTTCAACCACAGTTGAACCAGGACTCGGACCAAGCGTCTTCATCATTGAACTCAGCGAAACCCAACCTCCAATGAATCGAGGCACAGGTTAGGCGCCCACGCCCTTCAAGTAAGTACTCCCAACTCAAACTAAGATTGGGGACACGTAAAGTCCGGCCCCGGTCAAACTACAAGGCCGCGTTTCTGTCATCACGGCCGACAGTTCGACCGCGCCCGAACTGGGACTAAGGCTAAGTGCCACTATCGCCAAGCAACGGCTCCGACTCGCTCACCCCGAGTCGAAGAAGAAAAGTCGTTAGCAATTAAAAACTAATAGGCCTACCAGGGTCGAACTCGAAGGCAAATCACCCCTTCGAGCGCATGCAAAGAACAATATAAAGGGGAAAATGAGGAGGTACAAAACAGATACAAAGCAAATAACGGAACAGAGATCTCATTTTTCCACGAAATTAATTGCGGGTCATCCCCGCTTACACCCGGCCAAGGCCGATCAATACAAGGAAAGGAAAAAAAAAGAAGAAAAAATGCATAACATCTTTTTACTCGGCGCCATCTGCGCCACCATCTGCACCAGCGTCAGCCTCTGGCGTCGCCACGTCAAAACCACAATCGGCACGGGCCTCACGAGCCTTTTGACGCGCCCCCTCGAAAGCAGCTTTGGTCACGACGCCGGCCTCCCACAAATTCTTATATACATCGCGTTGGGCCTCGGCAAAGACCCAAAGTTCTCGAGCCTGGCTGGAAGAAGCGGCTTGATCCCGTAGGCGCTGATTCTCTTCTTCTAAGGCTGTGATCCGGTCCGCCATGACGTGAGCGTCCTGCTCAAAGACACCGATCCGCTCCTCGAGACTCGCTTCTCTAAAGGCCGCAGCATCCCTCTCCAACGCCCGTTGGGACTCGTGCAAGCGGATAGCTTCCGTCAGCGCCCCAGCCCTCGACGAAGCATCCCTCACCTGAAGCTTCAATACCGCGACTTCACCCTCCAACGCAGTCACTTTCCCGCCCCATGCCGCAGCGGCCCCCACCGCCTTAGCCTGGCCCTGGCGCTCACACTCAGATGCGGCCCTCTTTACCACCTCGAGCTCCTCATCCTTCCGGCGGAGCTGCTCCTCGAGAGCACTCGTTCTGCCAAGTGTTTGCTGCATCCGAAGCTCCCGCCTCGCCAGCTCCTCGACCAAGGCCCGGCTACGGGATCATTCCTCAAGCGCACGCGCAACTCTCGCCACTGATCTCGGTAGCAGCGATACTTCTCCAGCGCCCGAAAAAATATCCTCGAGCGGACCTTGGCTCGACGGATGCTCTTCACCTCCAACAAATAAGACTGCAAAGAATAAGCGAACCAACGTAATAGTACATACTCTCAAGCCCATCACGGCTACTTCATTCATCAGTCCGACATCCGTAACGCCCCTCAACGACGCATTCTCGGCCTTCGAGCATAGCAGCTCGAACTGCGGCACCAAGCTTTCCCCTTGGAGCAATAAGTTCAACTCCGTGGGAACCTCGATGAAGCGAGATCGCCCCCCTGCGCGCACCGCTGAATTGGTGGAGCCTTCTTGCAACATACGGACGTCGTCGGGGTCCAAGTCAGATTCAAACTCGTACTCACCCTCTACAGCATCTCTTCCTCCTTCAGCCGCCGGCGAGGTGGAATCTCCCGCCGCAGCCGCCAAAGGGGTGCTTAACTCACCAACATTACCAGCCGCTGAGGAACTACCTCCCGTCTCAACGACTGGAACCACCGACTGAGTCGCCGAAGCGACGGCACCCTCATGGCCTAAGCCATCCAGGGCAACCCCCATTGACTGTTCGCCCTCAAAAGCGGGCACCGAGACCGCACCCCTCTCCGTATCCGTCGGAGGGGAGTCTAGATTGATTACCACAGGAGGAGCCGGCGTGAACACAACCCTACGCCTTATCAAGGGCCTCTCCTCCTCCCCGTCTGATGACGATTCCGCCCTAGGGCGCACAACCCCCGATGGCCCCTCATCCCGAAGCGCGGCCCGTGCTGGAGAAGGAACCGCTGAAGATTCAACTGATGCCGCCCTCGGTATTGAGCGCGACACAAGCACCACAGTAAGTCGAGCGACTGCACCCGGTCGACGGAAGGACAACTGAGGGGCCCTGACGCGGCGTGCCCTCCCTAATCACAGAAAAACAAGGTTTGAGGAATAGTGTCGAAACAAAGCGGAACAGAAGAAGGAGTCAATTTTTCTTACCTACCACAGGACTACGGCCATGCCTCTCCCAGAAAGACGCCCATGTGCGTATCCCCACCGTATGGGGGAGCACGACCTCGACCCATCCGCGAATCCCAGCTAACGGAGCCGGCGGCAATTTTTCGGCTACAAAATTGACACGAGTTAACGCTTACGAGCACAAGACGTAAGGAGGGGTAAAAAAAAAGAGAGAGGATTCAATGGCTAAGGAACTTACGTGCATGATTCCAAGCCTCTGGGAATCCAGTAGAGCACGCCACTAAATGTTCAATCCTGATGTAGAAGAAGTGCTCGAAAGGGCGAGGTTCAACCTCATCATCCAGCTTCGCTGTCAGGCCCCTCGTCCCGCGAGGGCACGCTCGAATCATGGTACCACGAACCCTCTGGGGAGCGTAGAGGCTAAGCACATGCTGTAGCGTGATCTCCCTACTAGCCAATTCTGACATATTTGATGAGCATTGCTAACAATTTGTAAAGAGAAAGAGTAAGCTGACCCGGGCATACCCCGTAATAACGATAGAAATCAACCACCAGCATTGGGAGCGGGAGTTTAAACCCCAACTTGAAGGGGTAGGCGTAAAAGACGCAGTATCCCCTACGGTTGGTATGGACCCTCTCCTCGCTTCTAGCGATAATGACGTCAGCATAGCCGGGGATGACCCCCTGTTCCCGCAGTCGAGACATCCCAATCTCCCCCATTAATGGGGCTTCATCCACCTGATCCTCCCCACCATCGGCGGTGAAATCAGTCATTGAAACTCCGGGCAGAGATAGTATCTCGTCAACCGACGGAGCTTCACCGGTCTCCACCAGTTCTGCACCGCCCATCGCCGGAAATGGCCCCTCGGTCACCGGTGAGTTAACCGGAAGATCCGTCGGAAGAACGTTTTGGGAAGAAATGCCTGCCATTTTTGATACAAAAACGAGAAAGAAACAAGGTTCGGGGGACGAAGACGAAGGTGAAACAGCAGTAAGAAAAGCTTCTTCAGAATCTCTCTCAGATAAGCAATAAGAATATGAAAAACGAATGCCTCAGCCTTTATTTATAGGCAACACAAGTGGCCTTCATGCACCCCAACAACCACCATTAACTACATGACCAACCGCATACCGGTTCGATTCTATAGGAATGTGCGTCATTATGACAGGCTCCATAAAGCAGCATTGCAATCACCCGTCGGCGTCTCGCCCTTGAAATGGTTATAACGACCTATGAACGCCGAGGAGATGCTCCTTGCGCCCTAGAAATTTTTTGACACCGCCAAGCACGTATCAAGCGTGCCCTCATTCCCCTCGGCCGCACAACATACGACCCGTCCGCCATGGTCGACGGGTATGCACCCAAAACAAACGTAAGGATTAAAGCACAATGCAGCTCGACCTCACTCGAAGTAAGTTAAAAGGTCAAGCGCCTTCGCCCAGGAGGAGAGTTCGACCTCGATCGAACGATGACTTGATAGCCCAATAACAGGATACTAATACTCTACAAGGCTAAGGGCCATCGCCAAAAAAAATTCGGCCTCGACCGAATCAACAGTCGACCTCCCCATCCGAGTTTCTCAAACTACAGTCAATGGAATCCACTCATCGAGCTCGGCCAAGGCCCGACCTCAATAAGCGGAGGGACTAACTGTATGGGTCAGAATCCGACCCCACGATAATTGACGAGGCTAATCCCGTCTTAAGCTAATTCATGATTAATTAGTGGCACGACCACTCAGAATTAACGATATTCAACCCGCATCTGGTTCGATCAGCAAGGCCCTGGCCTATCCGCCACCATGAAGGCGAAATCCCAACGTGGTCACGGCCACTTATTGCCAGCTCACGAAGCTCACAGCTATAAATACCAAGAGAGGAAACCCTAGAAAGGGGGGGCTTCTTCTGGGCCACGATTGAGAGAGAAAAAAAGAGACAACGATACCCAAATTATGGGCAAAAGGAACACCGTTGTAAGGCTCTGAACCTCTTCATGGAGAGGCAGACCAAACCAATATTATGAATAAAGGCTTTTAATGTTTCTCCCCCTAATCCTGAGTACTTATTTTCGTTTCTTTCATTTGGTCCAACGGATTATTACGGTTTGCTATGATTTTCCCGTGATTTATTCGTATTGTTTTATACTCATAAGGTATGTAATAACTTTTGAGCAAACACTTGCATTAGGGTAAACTATCTATATCACACTCTGAAGAGGGATGCGGCCCTTTCCCGAATCCTATATAAATGCGGAGTATTTTGTGTACCGAGCTGTCACCCCCCCCCCCCCCCCTCCTTTTTTTTTTTTTTTTTATCAACAATACATAATATGCTATTGCTAAAAAGATATTACTAGAAAAGTTCGTTCGTCATCTAAGATAGAACAAGGCCAAATCAATTGAATGAATAGACCATGCTTTATATGGATTTCACTATATGGCCTCACTGCCTCAGCCAATGGTGTTTGAGATATATGGCTACAGCAGAATGACTGTAAGATAGTCAAATATTTAAATTATTAACCACATTTGCGATCAAATCAGTAGTATTATATATTTGTATTTACTTAAAATAAGGAGCCTCAATCATTGATTAATATTTTAATATTTAATTGAGATCCATTTTTTGTCTTGATGCCCTTAGACAGTACAAAATGGACCAAAATTGAAAATAAAATTCAAATGATAAGATTTAAAGTTATTTTGGCTAAACACTTGACAATTTTGTAGACAATAAAGAAAAAGAAAGTTAAAATTCAAAAAAGAGGTAAGACTTATCTCCAAAACCACAATATTCCAAGGAAAAAGAAAGGAGGAAAAGCATGAAAAGCCATAAAGAAAGGAGGCTATTGTTCTTTTGTGCCCTTTAACATTTAACCTATTATTAGAACTACCATAGTAAATCATTCTTTAACTTTAGATTTAGAATCCTATGTTAAGATTACTACAATCTTTTTGAATTTTCACTCTTACTCCAACGTCTTTCACGTGTTCTTTTTGATGTATCTGATATTAACAAATTATTGACCCCGCTAATATTCTGTATCGGAGACGAAGCCAAGTACTTCAACTTTATGATTATTTAATTTTAAACAACGATTGAAAGCGCAGCGCTAATAATTGGGTCCTAAATTTAAACTGTGTACAACAATAACAAGTCAGTAGAATCTCACAAGTGCGGTCTGGGGAGGATAGTGTGTACGCAGACCTTACCCCTACCTATGAAGGTAGAGAGGTTGTTTTCGGAAGACCCTCGGCTCAAGAACGTTAAAAATGAAGCACTATAGAAACAATAACAACAACAACAATTACGTTAAAAATGAAGCACTATAGAAACAATAACAACAACAACAATGTAATAAGACAGTGTAAGCAAATACAACGAATAATGATAGAGAACCAGGGATGCGAAACTACAAGAATAGTACCAATCCTACTACTAATACTAACATACCATATTAGAAACAATGTACTAGGGATAGGAAAGTACCCTACTAGTACTACTGCAACCCGTAAGACAAGGCAAAACTCTAGACTGTCTATCAACCCACCATCCTAATTTTCGACCTCCACACCTTTCTATCGAGGGTCGTGTCATCTATTCAGCAATGCTGAATTCAGTCGAATCTGTATCCGGGCTTCTATCACCACTCCAGTTCCGGAATTATACAACATAGAATCTATTTGGGGTTTGGGGGGGGGGGGGGGGAGGAATTTCTACTAGGAGTTTCTCTATTAATAGAACTTGAATCCGATACATGATTAAAGGTAAATGAATCTAATCTATGTTGAGCGGAGTCTCTAAAATGATGTTGTACTCGTGTCAGATTCTCCAAAAATATTAAGTATTATTTTGAAGGATCCAACATACACCTAACAACATTTTTAAAAATAGATTATTAATCTATGAACAAACAATATTTTCAAAAAAGATTTGAAAAAAAGTTGCCAAAACCTATGACCAAAGGGGAGCATAGTATCTCATCTATGCCACCACATTCCTTTTAGAAAAACTATGAATATATTTGATTTATGAACAAATATGCAGAAATAAAAAATTATTTCTTCTTTTTGGACTTGCCATTACAGAATAATGAACCTAAACCAAATAAACAAACAGTACCTTTAGAAATATAAGTATGTGGAAGGTTCAAAACAGGACTAACATGAATTCCATTGCCATAAGATCTACTGTAACTCTTCTTCAACGGTTGAGATTGAGCCCTCTTAGATGAGGAATGTAATGAATGGCTCTGATTAAAAGATGAAAAACTAGAAGAAGATGATGAAGATGAAGATGATGAAGATAAAGATGAGCTCTTGCGCAGAACTTTAATTTGTTCCTTTTGTGAATTTTGCTTTTGAAAAATCTTTGAATTTTTTTGATTTGGAGCTGAACCAGTTGAGTTACTTCTTGATAGAAATTGCAAAGATGACCATTTTAATCCATTGCTTCTACCATTTTCACAATTCAAACTATTACTTCTTCTGAATTGCCAAAATGGTTTTGCTTGTGGCTTCTCTATTTCTTCATCACAATTACTTGACAAAAATTCTTTTAACCTCATCTTCTTTGTATCCACATTTGTACCATTTTCAAGAACTGATGCTGCAGCTTTATTTTGTAAAGGTTGCGGCTCAGACTTATAGCCGATCCCAATTTGTTTAGGATGGCGACGTAGTTGTTGTTGTTGTGGTTGCTCAGATTGTTGTTGTTGTAAAGGTTGCGGCTCAGACATATAGCCGACCCTAACTTGTTTAGGACTGAGACATAATTGTTGTTGTAGTAAAGATTGCGGCTCAAACATATAGCCGAACCCAACTTGATTAGAACCGAGGCGTAGTTGTTGTTGTGGCTCGGATTGTTTAATTTCTATAAAGGGTGTTGATTTCTTGACTTCAATTGGTAAGATCTTGCCATTGGAGAAAAGTTCATCAGCAGAAGAGATTTTTTCTTGAGAAAAGCTTTGATTTGTAACACAAAAATCAAAGTCAATGGTAGATTCAAGAAGAAATGCATCTGATCTAAAATGGTGGCATTCAATTGGTATAATATCATCATTTTCTTTAAGATCATGAGAAAATGAGATTCTTGGACTAACCACTAAACTTGCAATCTCAGAACATACATCCACTGCCATTTTGGTTATTTTTTTTTTAGCTTTCTTGATATTTTTCTAGTGTTGTCAATAGTTGTATATAAAGAGGGAAAAATTTATAAGGTAGATGGCAAAGGACAAGAATCAAGAAAGGTGAAAAGAAATGATTATTTGTTGAGGTGTTGTTTGTGTAAGATTTGGGAGTCAAAAAGAGAGGAGAAAAAGAAGGGGGGAGGTTGAAGGAAATGATTTTTGTAAGAATGAAGAGTCAGCTTTTGCTTTTATATATTATGCTAAGGGTAAGAGCATTTTCAAGATTCTATTATTGGTACAACATAGTGGTGTTGCCTAGACAATGGCCTGTTTCACTTAGGGGTAACATTGAGATTGACATTATATGCCAATTGCCAAATGATCAAGCAGAAAACATAAATTAAAAAAGAAATAAAAGGGAGAAATTCAAAATAGCAAGATTTACAAGTGGTCATTCAAAAATAGTCACCGTTTCAAAAGTAATCAAAATTTAGTCACTTTTCATGTAAAAATAAATCTGAACGAAAACACTGTTCAAATCGGGAAAATGTGCTCCAATCTCCAGTATATTATACTGGAACTTTTCACGTGTTGGAGTTCCAGCATAATATGCTGGAAGTTCATACATAGGTGCACCGATCTCCAATATATTATGCTGGAACTTTCCGTGTTCCAGCAAAATAGTGGCTATTTTTCAATGACTTTGCAAACGCTGGCTATTTTTGAATGACCAGTCCGAAAACTGGCTAGCCCGTGCTATTTTTACGAAATAAAAGTGCACTCAACAATGTGGCTTGACGGTCAATGAAGTAGAGGAATTCCTGAAAATTAAGATTTATATTTCAACAAAGACAAAAAACGTTAAGTAATTTCTTTGCATTTGTAATGAAAATTTAGTGAAATAGTCGAGATTCGTGTAAACTAATTCGAACACCATCATTATAAAGAAAAAGAAAAAGTAGAGGTATTTTTAAAAATTAAGGTTTAAATTTCAGCAAAGACAAGAAAACTTAGGTGACTATTTTATCCCTATACTATAGAAGGTAGCAATTTTTTTGTAAAATAGTCGAGATTCGTGTAAACTAATCCGAACACCAACGTTATAAAGAAAAAAGAAAAGTAAGAGTATTCCTGAAAAATTAATATTTAAATTTCAACAAAGACAAAAAACATTAAGTAATTTCTTTGTACTTGTTCAAATAGAAGGTAGCAAATATTTAGTAACTGATCTGAACACTACTGATATAAAGAAAAGGAAGGAAAAGATTGAATTAATTGGCTATTGTCACCGAAAGGCTAAGAGAAGGAATGAACAACCCTCCACCTTATAGGGGTTTCCAAAGAAACTTTACCTTTTGAAAAATGATAGCAAAAAAAGAAAAAAGAAATTATTTAAAAAAGGAAAATCTTCACCTTCAAGGATCTATTAGTGAAAGTGAAAACTCTATAAGTAAAACTGGCATTTTGCGGCAAATTAAATCTGGTGGGACCATTTTGCCTTGGTAGAATACAAATTACTAAGATGTCGTGTCGGAATAAAAACAGAATTAGATAGAATAAACAAATTCAATTTCAGATAACTTGAGTTAAATGTAAGAAATAATGATTCTTGCTGCAATTCTAAGAAAAAAATAGGAACTTCTGTAGAGACAGTAATAATTTGGGTGGCAACAATGGTTGAAGAAGATGGGAAAAAGTACATTTTCAGTGCACTAAACTCTTGTTATGCACCTAAAATAAAAATTTAGGTAGAGACAATATTAACTTGACGGCAACAATGGTCGAAAATCTTGTAAGGGTTGGCTGAGTTGGTTGGTTGAGTGGTTTCCCACATGAGAGACCTATGGTCGATTTCCCTCGCCAGCAACCTCCTCAATCAGAGTTCATCGCACCAAGTTTGCCTAGTTTGGTTTACATCTCCTGTATAGTTTGCGAGCTATTGCACAGTAAGCAGTTTACCCAGTGTGCACCCGAAGAGTAGCGGCTGCAGGTTCCCTATGAATTTTAAAAAAAAAATCGAAATTGATGAAATAACAGGCAACTCAGTGCACTAAACTCTTGTTATATATGAGTTCAAGGAAGGACCATAAATAATAGAGTGTGTAATTATGTACTGTAGACTGAAATTTTAATAGATGAAGATAAATCCTATATTTAAGACAACTCTTGAAATATTAGGAGTCTATTAGGGTTACTTGGTGGCTACTCCACCCAAACCCTAATTCATGCCTATAAATAAGGCTACATATATATGTCCTTCAAAGACGATCTCAACAGTTCTATAAACTCCCGGAATATGCACAAAGAGATCAAATATACGATCTCCGAAATTCCATAGAACTCTTGGAATATTCATTAAGAGAACAAAATATGGCTAGATACTTCTTGACAATCAAATAGTTCAAGAAGATAGAGATCAAATACATCCCCAGGAGGTCTGCATCATCCTACATTCAAGAAATACAATGCTTCAACCCTCGAATCACGAAGATAATCGGGAGAGAAAAATCAAGAAAGAAACAGAATTATAATAAAGATATTTTTCTCTTATTTTGTGATTGCAATTCATTTTTCGTACGTTGAAAATATATTGCAAACATGTACTATTATTATTGAAAAAGATGGAACGAGAGGAAATTTCCAATGAGTTAGATGTGAGATAAATGGGGAATTATGGACCTTAAATTCCTGCACATTGAAACCCTAATGTCTGCTAAAAGAGATGCCTAGTTCCATAATTGTGTTCTATGATATGGAAAACCAAGACAAGGATGTAGTCATTTGAAAGTGAAAGCAACAATTGCGATATTTTCTCCCTATGCTTTCATTTATGAGTAGAAAAAGAACCAATTTGGCTTAAGTCAATCTAAGATTTTGATAATTAAATATTGGTAGTAACTTAGGACTTGATTTTATTATTTCATAAGTCGAGATCCTAATATTTGTATTTATGTGTTTCTAGAATTATAATTAAAATAATTCAAAAAAAATCAATATTTTCTTCTCTAGCGGTGCAATATATAAGAAAAAAATTTAATTTAATGGACAAAATATTATGTTAGAAGCTTATGCGCAATAATTAGAACTAAGTCATAAATGAAAATTTTTCATTGTCAAAATTAAGAAAAATAACACTATTACAGAATTAAGAGGGAAAGAAAAGAAACACCAAAGTAATTTATATTAGATTTGAACTGATGACACTACTTTAATAGTAATTTACTGAATTAAGAAAAAAAAGTAATTTACCTAATAACCGTTTCGAATCAATGGCAAATGGGGTCAAAATATGACTAGCTAAAAGCAGTAAATAATTCCTCCATATTCTAGATGAATCTGAAGTAACATCAGTCTAATCTTACTTAATACAAGTAATTGCCTATGTGGAAAACTCAATCAATTAAAGGTGAAAGAGGTAAAAGCAGGAAAAGATAGTAACAATTGATTGTTGTGTAATATGCTTCAATAAGTCTATATTATGTTCTAGTACTTGTACATTACCATAGCAAAATGATTTTGATATTACTACTTTTCAGTTAAAAAAAATGGTGGAATAATTATATTCGGATGGTTGAATAATAATTTGAATAAATATGTTCAAACCTGAAACTTTCGATTATAAATTGAGGGATCCTATTCATTCCACCATAATTCCTGATAAGGAACTTCAAATTTTGTTTCTCGAGTCTTTTGATATTAAATACCTATAATTTAAAAGAAAAAAGGACGTGTGTGTACAAAAATCTATGAAATTGAGTAATAATGGAAGATCCCACGTGGACAAGTAACTAAGAGAGAGTAGTGAGAAGTTTCATAAAATACATCCTTTGCTGGCATTTTCAATCATTCTTGAAAAGGAAAAGCATATCATGTTACTGCAATAGACCCACTCCAAACAAACTCTTGTCCTTTTTCAGGACATACTTGGCAGCTCCTATGTGGGATTTTTATTATAGTATTCCCCAAATAATTAATCAACCTGCCACAATTGCAATTCTGTCCATTTGTATGGGGCCATACTGCAACTTCTTAGTTTCTTCTCCAACCTCTCATCTTGTCTGTGCATTTATTCATTTTATCATCTCATTCAATGTTAAAAAATTTATTAGTAGAGATATCGAGTTCGAGCCATGTGGAAAAAAAAACAGAATGTAGTAGAAAGTGTTTCCTTCTTTAATAGGTTTTACGCAGTCCAATGAATCTGTATTAGTTGCAGCCCAATGAAGTACCGGGCATCGAGTGGTAAATAAAAAAAGAGTTGTTTATCGAGGCAGATCGAAAATTCTGAACTAATTAATGGGTGCTTGCCCAGTTGGGGAAGAAGAAGAAAGAAACAGAGAGATAGAGAGAAGAGGAGATATGCGTGAAAAGAGAGAGATTGTATATTACTTCATTACTCATCTATACAGAGGTTAGAGACATATATAGGATTAGTTCCTTCTCTAATTAACTAACATTAACAACTTGATGTAGCCGTTAGTAACTGACTAACTAACATAAGGAGATTACTTTAATGGCCTTCCTTTAACTAGCTATGTTATATCTTTCTCTATACTCCCTCTCAAGCTAGGTACTGAAAATACATTAAGAACACCTACCTTGGAGGAAAGATGTTCGTGCTGAGTTTTGTTGAGACCCTTAATCAACAGATCTACAGGTTATTCTTTAGTAGAGATGTATGTTGTTTTGACTAGTCCTTGTATGATTTTTTCTCTAATGAAGTGACAGTCGATCTCGATATGCTTTGTCCTTTCGTGATAAACTAGATTTGCTGCAATTTGCATTGCAGCTTTGCTATCACTGAATACCTCCACAGGTAGTTTGGTATCAATTCCCACTTCTTTTAGAAGTTCCACTAGCCAGATAAGTTCTGTCACAGTTGCTTCAAGGCTTCAATACTCAGCTTCTGTTGAGCTTTTTGGAACCGTGGTTTGCTTTTTTAATTTCCATGATATTAAGGATGATATTAAGGAGTCTCCAAATTTGATTAGGTAAACTGAGACAGATTCTTTGAGTGTGGGCAGGCAGCCCAATCTACATCACAATATGCTGAAATTGTGCCGTTGCATTTACTGGGGAGTAGTATCCCTTGTCCAGGACTGTTTTTGATATACTTCACAATCCTTAGAGCTGCTTCCATGTGAGATTTCTTCGATTTTTGTAAAAAATGACTTAGTGTTAGTACACTGAATGAGATATCTGGCCTCGTCATTGTTAAGTATAGGAGTTTACCTATCAGTCTTTGAGGAGTTGAATCTGACAGTTCTTCATTTAACAGTGCATTAGTCTTAGTTCTTCTGAGATGTTCATCATATTTGATAGTAGCCTATATTATGCAATGTAGATGCTATTTATGCTCTAAATTAACCATACCTTATTGATGTTTTAAGTGCTAAATGATAACAAAATGCTCTAATTGAGGTTTTTATGCTTTGCAGGAGCTACTCCGAGTTAGGAGGAGAATATAGAGTGTTTTGGAGTCAAAAATGAAGATACAAGACCAATCGAGAAGAGCCGGATGAAAACGAGCAAGAAAAGGCGAAGAAAAACTGGACAATAGTCGGTCGGTCGGACCGCGGCTGGAACGCGGTGAAAGAAAGCGGAAAACAGAATAGTTGTAAATCACCGCGGTCGCACCGCGGTTGTACCACGACCTCGGTCGATCTAGAGGAAGCCAAGAAGTTTAAGGGCTAAAGTGTAAAACGTGGGAAACTTATCTTAACCCTATATAAACTCAACAAACTCGCCCAAGTCAAGGTTAAGCTTGTTTTTAGACTGAATTGGAGGCAAGAACAAGTGTGAGAAGATCAAGACACCATTAGAGTTTCTCATTCTTCTTCTTGTTATCATTATTTTGTGAACTATGAATTATTTTATGTTTTTATCTCCTTTTCCCATGAGTAGCTAAACATTTAATCTAGGGTTGATGGAACCAATTGTTAGATGAAGTTTTGACTCAATTTTGTTATAATCGAGCCGGGTTTATTATATGATTGTTCAACTATGTTTTATATGGTGATTAATTGAATGGGCCCTCGATTAATCGTGTCTAATTGCCTTGTGTTGCTTGAGAAAGAATACTAGGTTAGATTGTTGTTGAACAACACCACTTTTGGGTAATTGAAGAGATTCATTACTTGAATTTAAAAGTGGGGTTAGAGATAACGAAACTTTGGTGGGATAATTCAGAGATGCATAAATTATCAGCTAGAGTAGTTCGAGAGAATGCTCTAGTAAATTATCGTAGTTGATCGAGAGATAATTGCGGTAACCCATAGCTCACAATCCTCATAGAGTATCACGACGAGATTATAGCAAAGGAATTAAGAACTAAGCTAGCAATTGGGGAAATCAATACCCTAGATCTTTTTACCATTGAATTATCTTTAATTTAGAATATTGTTAGTTTTAATATCATTTTACATTAGTTAAACAAATCTCACTGTTTAGTGATAAAAATCTTGCATTTGGAAATTGTTTGAACTTGTACTAGCATCACTAAGAGTTGTAATAGATAGGTTAGTTCCCTGAGGATTCGACTCCGGATTTGAAAAACTGGATTATATTTGCAACGACCGCTTTGTCTTTTATAAGGCATAGTTGGGCATGATCAAATTTTGGCGCCGTTGCCGGGGAACTAACGGTGTTATTTATTGCAACTTAGAAGTAGTGCTAGAATTATTAGTTTAGATCAATTTTCTACGGTGTTAAATAATTTTTCATTGAAATTCTCATGTTTGAACTCTTGTGTGATTCAGGTGTATGCCTAGAAATTCTTCGAGGACTGGTGAACTGCTTGAAGGACTCTCAGACCCCGAGCAAACATTCAGGGCACTAAACCGTGCCAACAACAAACAATCACAACAAACACACCAACTCATAACTGAAATGGACAACAACAACAGGGAATACATCAATGTGCCAAATGAAGCAGTGGTGGCACCTCTTGTGCCAAAAGCTGCACTTTATGATTGGGCACAGCCAACAGCTGACAACCAAGCCACCGCCATTGCTGTGCTCCAAATACAAGCGGAGACATTCCAGATCACCAACAACATGCTGCATCTTTTGCAGAATAAGGGATTGTTCTCCGGGTCACACATTGAAGACCCTCAACAACACCTGAAAAATTTTCTGTCAATTTGTGTGACCCAAAGGCAGCCAAATGTGACCCCAGAAGCCATCAAGCCGTTACTGTTCCTGTTCTCGGTGATCGGGGAAGCTCAGACTTGACTAAATTTGCTCCCAATAAATTCTATTGCAACTTGGGAGGAATTAGTCAAGCAGTTCCTGAATAAGTTTTACCCGCCCAACAAGACTGCAAGACAGATTGATGAGATATTGCAGTTCAAGCAGCAGCCCACTGAGACCTTGCAGGAAACTTGGGAAAGATTCAAAGGGATGCTAGTGAAGTGTCCCACCATGGTATTCCAGACCAGATGCTTGGCCAGAGATTCTACATGGGATTAGCAGACAATTTAAAGGCCAATGTAGATGCTTCAGCGAGGGTGCATTCCTGAGCAAGACATTCACAGAGTGTAAAATCCTTCTTGACAAGATGGCCCAGAATTCGGGATGGATAACGAGAGGTACGACCCTGTCACCAATAGTGCATTCAGTTCCTCTTGACCCAAATAATTCACATGCAGAGAACATAGCTGTCACACCTCCCCTTTTTACACACCTACCCCGAAGGATAATGTATGAGGGAGTTTTTCCATTTAAAGTGACATTATTCGAAATGGGATTATCTATTTATTTTTCAGAGTCGCCACTTGGGATAGGATTAGCCTTTGGTGTCCCAAGTCACCGGTTTAATTTGAATCCCAAATCGAGGAAAATTTCGACTTCCCAATTGGAGTCTGCGAACCAGAAATTCTGAATAAGGAATTCTGTTGACCCGAGGGAATGTGTTAGGCACCCCCGGATCCCGTGGTTCTAGCACGGTCGCTTAAATTATTATAAATGGCTAAAATCTGATTTTTATACAAGTTCAAACCTATAGTGCAATTTACCGCTTGTAGTTTATTTTACGGAAGTGAACGCCGTTTAAGAGCGTGCTTTTGGATCACGTCACATGAAATGCACCCGGATCCTCAACACCTCTTATTCAACGTTTTGGGATTTGGATTTGGGTAGCACGGGATGCACACGCGAGTTCAGGAAGGTAAAATTATTAAAAGCGCGCCTAAAGTGGCTGGCGTCTTATTAGCTTTGCGGGAAGCCATGAAAATTCGCTAAATGGCATGTCCCGAATTCTAAGATATTTCAATTAAGTATTTAATGAGGGCCCCCGCAATTTATATGTTTTGTGCAGCGAGGCTCATCTTATTTATTTAAAAGCCATCCTAAAGAGACTATCGTTTTCTAGTATGAAATGTCTCCAAAAGGGCCTAGTTAATTAATTATGGCAAACTAGCAGTCGAGTAATTCGGGCTTCAAACTTAAGTCCATACTTAAACAAGAGGAAAACCTCTTAATTTAAATATGCTACTTAGCTTTAGAGGCCCAAACTATAATTCAAATTCAAAATCCTTAAATCTTATAGCTTCAATAAGCAAGATGGGGCTTTTCAGTGTGCGGGGCCTCAACAACCAGCCCATGATACTGCCCGATTTTTGTGTTTAGAGCTATTTATATCATTGTCTCAAACATGGGCCTTAAGGCTGGCCCAACTCGACATCCAGCAAGACCTGGAATTCGAAATCAAACCCCCATGGTCTTAATTGAGTAATATTAATTTCAAAGCTGAAGGTACTGGGCCTAACATTATACAGCTGGGTCATATTAGGCCCAGTTCATGGCCTGGACAGTCTCATTAATATGGTTAGCCAACTTAAAGCTGGAATCTAAAATTTAGCGATAAAACTAAACAATCGACAATAAATTTATAAGTCCTATTATATTGACATGCTATTTTGTTATTTGAGAACCCAAACGATGGAATTAACACTAGAGGGTAAAGTCATTAACACATTTATTAGATTTCAAATTTCTGCTGGGAACTTCACACTTAAATCTGGCATTCATATTAATGGCCCGATCTATTTCGTAAGAACATAGCACACATGCTCGATTTTTCAGTTATTCCCAATCAACGCTCGGACCTAGCTTAGGTCTCAAAATAATATAGGAACCTAAACATGAAATCGACTAAGCTATAGCTGATAAATAAAATAACAGTCCATAGAGTCCAATTACAAATCAATATAAGGTCCTATTAATACAATTAAACTGCTGTCCAAATGACATTACTGCGCTAAACACCAGAACTTAAATAAAATACAGCAAAACATTCATATACAAGCCGGTAGTTATTCATCATTGAGTCTCAAAAGTTTTCATACAGTTTGGTCACATCTTCGCATGCCATTTGAGGCTGAAAACATACCTGGAATTGAGCAAAGTAAAGAAAGGGATCAGCCAAAGCAAGAGGAAGTAGCAGTGTTAAGCAACAGCAGCAGCAGTCTCAAACCGAAGTCACAACCACCAACACCCAGTATCAAAACCCAAAAGTCGAATTGAAAAGCCCAGTTATCTTCAAAATGATACTCTAAAATTTTCTGCAGTTCTAACTACTGAAAACACAAGGGAAGCTAGTCCATATTCAGATTTATGTGAACTGGAATTGTGATTCAAGAATTGGAGATCTCTAATTCACCCTAAAAATTCAAAGGAATAGTAAATTTCTTTTCTGTTGTTTTCTGGAACTTGAGGAGAATCAGAAGGTTGTGAGAAGGGTTCAGATGGCTATCCACCTTTTCCTCAAGGCAAATGAATGCCTACTTATAGGTGACCTTAAGGTCCAATTTCAGATTTTCCTTTTACCCCTTAGTTCCTATTCTCATTTCAGTGCTTACCCCTTTATTTTCTGACTTGTTACACAAGTAACTACCTTAAGTTTATTAGAACCTACACTATAGTCCCTCCTAGAAAGTTCTATGCCTATTACAATCCCTATTCTATCCTTACCCCTTTTCAAAAATTACCAAATCTGCTGAAAGTACCCTTTTCCTATGCCTGAACTACCCTCAAAACTCTCTTGGAATTACTGACCAACCCAAACCCCTTTACTTTAATTAATACTGACTATAGTTAACCTTATTTAATCTAAATCAGCTATAACCAATCAATTAACCCTAACTACTGAATTAAACTAAGATTTAATCAAACCAAACAATATCCGAACAGGGTTGAAACAACAATTAACTAAGATTAAAATGAAACAAAATTGAATTGCAAAGAATTATCGAAACAGGCTAAAACACGTTCAAGAATCGAACTATTGAATTAAAGGCTAAAATCATGCGTTGAAAATCAAATACATACACTAATTATTAAAATTGCTAAAAACACATACTGAATCAAAAAAAATAAAC
>NW_017676722.1:27100-40183 GCF_001879085.1 Nicotiana attenuata
GAATTAGGAACTCGGCTAGGCACTGTTGCTTGAATCCTCCAGGATTCTTGACACGTAACATCCCTAATCGTGTGTTTTCACAAGAACCCACATGATTAGGGAAATTACGGTCAAAAATCCCTAAAATTTTTTGAGCTAGGGTTCTGCCGGTTCTAAGATTTGAAATTCGAGAAGTTATGGCAAGATTCGAAAGGTTTTGGTTAGGGATTAATGATGGGGAGGTCATGGAGACTGTGGGGTGTGAATTTGGGCCGGTTTGGACAAGGTTGTGTTTTGGCCGGAAATTTTGATCTAATATTCGAGGCATATGGCTACGATTCGAGGGAAATGGTTATGGGGGTTGGAAAGAGGAGAGGAAGACGAGTTTGGTGGTGTTTTTTTGGGGTTGATCGGACATCGCCGCCGGCGGCGACGATTTCCGGCCGGCGGCGGCCGGCGGAGGGACGGTGGTATGCGGTGGCTCAGGGCGGAGGGCGGTGGCCGGCGTTTATTTGGGTCTCTGAGGAGGGGGGGTGAGAGAGGAGTGGTGAGGGGGAAGGGGGGGTGTGTTTGGACATATATATATTAATCGACCCTAGTTTCCTGGCCGTTGGATCATGAAACCTCGACGGCCAGGATTGACTAGGGTCAAACGACGTCGTTTGGGGGCGCCTCTTGGACGGACTGGGATATTGGGCCTGGGTTTGGTATATGGGTTGGGGAGTTTTCTTTTGGGCCAAAATAATCAACCCAATTCGGGCACAAGACCATCTTCTCTCTTTTTTTTTTTAAATTCCTCTTTTCATTTTGTATTTTCTCTTATTTTGCTTTTTGCATTTTTTGTATTTTTGTATTTATTTATTTTTTCTGATTTTATAAAATGCTAAACAAAGTAAAGACCTAATTACCCTATTTAACTCCTAAAATTTCTTATAACTCTATTTGAAACAAATGCAAAGAACTATTTTCTTGCAATTTCCTTTACATTTTATTCTAAAACTAATTACTACTACAATTGTGAAATTAAATCCCTAAATGCCGATGCATATTTTTTGGTATTTTCATATGGATTAAATGCACAAATAAAAATGCAACAATTACCAAAGAATGCCAAAAAATTCACAAAAGTTATAAAATACTAGAGAAATTATTTTGTTTGAAATTTGGGAATTATAGCTTAGGGCAAAAATCACGTGCTCACAATAGCCACACTCATGACTCAGATGAGTATATTGATACGCTCAAATTACACTTTAATTAAATAGTGTAAGGCGGCCGGGGTCAAATATAATAACCCAACAAGGTTGGGGTCGAATCCCATAGGGAATAGGCGTGAAAAGGTTACTCGAGTAGTGTGCTACTTGACTTGGGTCGTAATTCTATTTCGTTAATTGTAACAAGAGTATGATATGATTGTGATTTAAAGAGATAACTAATTGTAACGTTGAGAATGTAAATAATTTGATTAAGGAAACCAAGATTGTGTCCCCGTCAATGGAATGTAATGCTATCGGTGTTAATATGATATATTTCTAATGGAAGGTCCTTTAGATATGCAAATAATTTCTAAATGACTACCCAATATTTTTCAATAGTCGGGTAGTATTTCCTCTTTATGATTTTTTCAAATATAAAAGAGTTGCAATTAAGAGTAATCAATTTATGCCAAATAAAATCCACTTATTCCTAAACGATTCTATTAAATAAGGTTTAAAGCCTTGAGTCTTTGATATTTACTTCTACCAAACTCTAATCCACTTTTCCAAGTAAAGAAAGAGTTTAATGGCACTTGTTAATGTTTGCAACCACCAACAATAAATGAAGAATGAGAAGTAAATATATACCAACCAACCATTATATATATATTCAATGTTAAACACCCATTAACATAACACCCATTTAGGGTCCACAACCTTAGTATTTAAAGCTAGCTACTCATACTAAAATACAAAGAGATGAGAATATTAAATGCCATAAAGCTTACAAAGTGCAAGATTCTTCACTCCTAAAGATTCCAAAAGAGAGGAATATTAAAGGGTTGGAATGTAGCTCAAAAACCAGACAAGATGGCCCCATAAAACCCCAATAAATCTATTTACAGTGGGCCAAAACTCGGGACCAAATTCGGACAAAAGTACCCTTCCAGGTCAATTCTGCGACCGCATATCTATCGCATAACAGACATGCGGTCCGCATTTTCTTCAGAGCTATCGCATCTTTGAACCCTAGTTTTCTGGTAGTTGTCGCATCTTGATTATGCGGTCCGCATTATTAATTTGCGGCCGCATAGTGTCACCGCATTTTCAGCTTCAGCAACTTCCACAGGGAGTTTGCGGCCCATTATGCGGCCCGCAAACTTGTTATGTGGTCGCATAATGGACCGCATTTCTTGCGCCTGAATTTAGCCAACAGACTGTTGGACTATGCGGTTCCTCTGGGAAATATGCGGCCCGCATGTGGGATTTGCAGTCCTCATTGTTGCATCTGCGATCACATTTTGCCATTTTCTTGTCCTTTTTGCGGCTTTTTGATTTCATTTCCATGTTCTTGGGTCCTTAAACCTCATACACTGCAAAACATCAAAATTACATAAGTATAAGAGATAATTGCAAAAATCTAAGCAATTGGTATTAAATGTGCCGAAATTCTCCGGCACATCAACACCCCCAACTTAAACTCTTGCTTGTCCTCAAGCAACTAAAATGACACTATCCTATTCTAGACTCCATCTAAACGATATGAAACAATAGTGACCGTGGATGGTGTTAGTTGTCAGTACTACAAGCATGCACTTTCATTTATTTACCCTTCTTGAACCATCATTGTTATTCACAAAGAAACTAATCAACTTGTGAAACTTTGAGCCTCGACCAATTTGCCAAAATGTTACTCTCAGCTGAGTGCACTTGCATTCAACTTCAAGAACTCAACTTCTGTCCAACCTCACAACTCATGTGCCCTCACTAGGAAGAAAGTCCCAAACTCACAATATTTACAATGACAACAAAAGGGACGGATTCACAAAGACACTCACTCTCAAAAAGAGTTTCAAGTGTTACAACATGCCATGCCATAGGCTTGCCCTTATTTTAATTCATCGCTTTATTCTAAGAACGTTCGGTTGGAGATCCCATAAGGACTTTTTAGGCTTGTAATGTAGGTTTAGGGAAGGGTCGGATAAATATTTGGGTACAAGTGACTATATGTCACGACCCAGATTTCCCACCCTCGGGAGTCGTGATGGCGCCTACTAATGAGAGCTAGGCAAGCCAACTTAATTAGAATTTTCATTAAACACCTATTCCTTTTTAACAATTAACAGCATTAAATAAAGGCGACGGAATTAAAAATCATAAGCGGAAGACTTAAATGTAGATAGATGATCAATAATACAGAAGTCCAACACATATATCTCTACCCCGGGACTGGAGTCACATACTCACGAACATCTAAGGAGTACTACATACAAAGTATGAAAGAAACATAATCTGTTTATCTCGGGTACAATGAGATGACAGCCAAATGTAAAGATAGACGGGAGACGTCGGGCCTGCGGACGCCTGCAAGCTACCTCGGGTCTCTCTGGACTGAAGGTTCGCCCCCGTGCTTACGCTGCTGCTGCTGCTCAATACCTGGACCTGTGCAAAAATGCACAGAGTGTAACATTAGCACAACCGACCCCATGTGCTGGTAAGTGCCTGGCCTAACCCCGACGAAGTAGTGACGAGGCTAGACAGGACCTACCAAAAACAACCTGTGCAGGTGTATATGTATAAACAAGTACAATGAAATAACAACAGAAATCACCAGCTAAGGCAGGGAGGGGACATGCTTAGGGGAAATACAGATGAACACAATTTATCAGAAGTAAACACGAAACCACATCCGATCTCATAATCTATATAAGTGGTCGGCGTGCCACACGATCCCAGTTCATAATATATAAGTGGTCGGCGTGCCACACGATCCCATTTCATAATATATATGTGGTCGGCGTGCCACACGATCCCATTTCATAGTATATAAGTGGTCGGCGTGCCACACGATCCCAGTTCATAATATATAAGGATTTCCCGGCAAGGGAACAAGCATCAATTCAACCATCCCGGCAAGGGAGAATACAAATAAACCATTAACTCCCGACAAGGGAGCAACAACATTAACTTACACGTCCCGGCAAGGGAGTAATTACAACTGTTCCTCTTTCGTTCATTTCTTACGTCTTAATCGTGTCTATTTCGAGCCAACACTCCAAGGAGTTTACAATTCATATTTTTTCCTCTTCATATTGTTCACATTATATCGAGTCCATCAATTAAACAAGAAGGAGTCACTACAGAATCCCGAATAAGCACAAGCAAGGACTCACGGTCATGCTAGACACCGGTGTATAGATACTCGTCACCATGCCTATACACAATACTTAACATTTAGCAATTAGCAAATAATACTCTAAACCTATTCCCTCAAACCAAAGTTAGATCAAACACTTACCTCGGATGCTCCAACTCAACTCAAGCCTCTAGTATCGCTTTACCCTTCGAATTCACCACCAAACCGCTCGAATCTAGTCACAAATACTTGAGTGTATCAACAAAGGTTAATCTAATAAA
This sequence comes from Nicotiana attenuata, assembly GCF_001879085.1. Lineage (NCBI taxonomy): Eukaryota > Viridiplantae > Streptophyta > Magnoliopsida > Solanales > Solanaceae > Nicotiana > Nicotiana attenuata. The sequence goes on from NW_017676722.1 coordinate 31,693, forward strand.
TTTGAATGCATGAAAAGTGAATTTCCCAAAGTTTGTTCAAAAATCTCCAAAATGCCCCCGGACCAATGTGGTCAAAACCCGAGGTTTGAACCAAAACCCGACTACCCATTCCCCCATGAACTCAGATATATAAGTTATTTTGGAATCGGACCTCAAATTGAGGTCCAAAACCCCCAAATTTTGAAACCCTAGTTCTACCCTAAATTCCCAAATTCCCCCATTAAAATCTTTGTTTTGAAGATGAAATTATGTTTAAAGATGCTGAGAAGCAAGGAAAATAAGTTAGAATTCACTTACCAATCGTTTTGAAGGAGAAGAATCGTTTGGAAAATCGCCTCTTATGTTTTGGGTTTTGAAAAAGTGCAAAATGACTGAAAATCTCAGATTTATATACTTTGCTGAACGACTGGCGCGGACCGCGCAAAAATGCCCCGCGGCCGGGCCGAGGAAGGGAGGGAAAACGCTTCTCTGAACCTATCCAGTGCGGACCACACTGATTTGGTGCGCGGCCGCGCTGGTTGACCTAGAGTTCACTGGCCCTCTGAACCTAGCCACACGGACCGCGCAGAAATGCACCGTGGCCGCGCGGTTTCCAGCGCGGACCGCGCAGAAATGATCGCGGCCGCGCTGGAGGCCTGCAACACCTGGACCTGCAATTTCTGATTCTTTTAAGTCTAAAACCCTCCCGGGACCCACTCAAAACTCACCCGAGCCCTTGGGGCTCCAAACCAAACATACACACAACTCCAAAAACATCCTACGGAATCATCTGTGCGATCAAATCGCCAAAACAACATCGAATTAGGCTTCAAGACCAATGATTTCCTTCCAATTTCAATGAAACATCAAATTTTACTGTTGCTAGCTAAAAACACATCAAATGACGTCCAAATCTAACCAAACTTCACAGCAATTGCTTAACTCATATTTAAGACTTGTGCCGGGCGTCGGAACCAAAATACGAGCCCAACAGCACAGTCCTCTAACAAATAACACTTTTCAATTCTTTAATTATTTTCAGAAAATAATTTCACGTAAAAATTCATTCCTCGGACTCGGGACCTCGGAATTTGATTCCGGGCACACCCCCAAGTCTCATATTATCCTACGGACCCCTCCGGGACTGTCGAATCACGAGTCCGGGTCCGTTTGCCCAATACGTTGACCGAAGTCAAACTTAATCAATTAAAACATCAAAACTTTTATTATTTTTCTCGTAAATTCATATTTAAACGTTCCGGCTACGGGCCCGGACTGCGCACACAAATTCGAGGTAACCCCCAAGTGAGGTTTTCACGGCCTCAGAAATACAGAGTGGGTAGGAAATACAGGTGATGACCCTTTGGGTCGTCACATTCTTCACCTCTAAAACAACCGTTCGTCCTCGAACGGACAAGAGAAAGAAGTACCTGAGTCGGGAAAAAGATGGGGATAACGGCTCCGCATATCAGACTCGGACTCCCAGGTCGATGCCTCAGGAGGCTGACCTCTCCACTGAACAAGAACAGAAGGAAAACTCTTAGACCTCAACTGACGAACCTGCCGGTCTAGAATAGCTACCGGCTCCTCCTCATATGATAAGTCCTTGTCCAACTGGACAGTACTGAAGTCTAACACATGGGTAGGATCGCTCGTGATACCTACGAAGCATAGATACATGGAAAACTGGGTGCACGGCTGATAAGCTAGGTGGCAACGCAAGTCTATAAGCCACCTCACCCACTCGATCAGGAACCTCAAACGGGCCAATGTACCTAGGGCTAAGCTTGCCCTTCTTCCCAAATCTCATCACGCCCTTCATAGGCGACACTCGGAGCAATACCCGCTCACCAACCATGAAAGCTACCTCTCGAACCTTACGGTCTGCATAACTCTTCTGCCTAGACTGAGCTGAACGAAGCCTCTCCTGAATGATCTTGACCTTATCTAAGGCCTCCTGAACGAAATTTGTACCCAATAACCGAGCCTCTCCCGGCTCAAACCACCCAACCGGAGACCGACATCGCCTACCATACAACGCCTCATAAGGAGCCATCTGAATGCTGGACTGGTAGCTGTCGTTGTAGGCAAACTCCGCTAAAGGCAAGAACTGGTCCCACGAGCCTCCAAAATCAATGACACATGCTCGGAGCATATCCTCCAATATTTGAATAGTCCGCTCGCACTGGCCATCCGTCTTAGGATGGAACGCTGTGCTCAACTGAACCTGGGTGCCCAACTCCTGCTGAACTGCTCTCCAGAAGCGCGAGGTAAACTGCGTACCCCGATCCGAAATAATAGATGTCGGCACCCCATGAAGGCGAACAATCTCTCGGATGTAGATCTCGGCTAACCTCTCCGATGAATAAGTGGCTGCAACAGGAATAAAATGCGCTGACTTGGTCAGCCTATCAACAATAACCCAAATAGCATCAAACTTCTTCCGAGTCATCGGGAGTCCCGTAACGAAATCCATGGTAATCCTCTCCCACTTCCACTCGGGGAGCTCAATCCTCTGAAACAAACCACCAGGCCTCTGATGCTCATACTTAACCTGTTGACAGTTCGAACATCGAGCCTCATATGCAACAATATCCTTCTTCATCCTGCGCCACCAATAATGCTGTCGCAAGTCCTGATACATCTTCGCGGCGCCCGGGTGAATAGAATATCGAGAACTATGGGCCTCCGCTAAGATCAACTCTCGAATCCCATCGACATTGGGCACACAAACTCGCCCCTGCAACCTCAAAACACCATCATCATCTAAGGTCACCTTCGTGGCACCTCCACGCTGCACTGTGTCTCTCAGGACACACAAATGGGGATCATCAAACTGCCGATCACGGATGCGCTCCAATAATAAAGAACGAGCGACCGTACAAGCTAACACTCTGCTAGGCTCAGAAATGTCCAACCTCACAAATCGATTGGCCAAGGCCTGAATATCCAAAGCAAGCGGTCTCTGGCTGACCGGAATATAAGCAAGACTACCCATACTGGCGGACTTCCTACTCAATGCGTCGGCCACCACATTGGCCTTACCCGGGTGGTATAAGATAGTAACATAATAATCCTTTAGCAACTCCAACCACCTCCTCTGTCTCAGATTCAACTCCTTTTGCTTGAACAAGTACTGAAGACTCTTGTGATCAGTGTACACCTCACACGTCACACCATATAGATAATGCCTCCAAATCTTCAAAGCATGAACGATGGCTGCCAACTCTAGATCATGAACCGGATAATTCTTCTCGTGGATCTTCAACTGCCTCGAAGCATAAGCAATGACTCTGCCATCCTGCATCAATACTGCACCAAGTCCAATACGGGAAGCATCACAATAGACTGTATAAGGCCCTGAACCTGTGGGCAAAACCAATGCCGGTGCCGTAGTCAGAGCTGTCTTGAGCTTCTGAAAGCTCGCCTCACACTCATCCGACCATCTGAACTGGGCACCCTTCTAGGTCAATCTGGTCATCGGGGCTGCAATAGATGAAAACCCCTCCCCGAACCGATGATAGTAGCCCGCTAACCCCAAGAAACTCCGAATCTTTGTAGCTGATGCTGGTCGAGGCCAGTTCTTAACCGCCTCTATCTTCTTCGGGTCCACCTGAATACCCTCTTCTGATACAACGTGACCCAGAAATGCTACTGAACTTAGCAAAACTCACACTTGGAGAACTTGGCATATAACTAACTATCCCTCAGAGTCTAGAGAACCACCCTAAGGTGCTGCTCGTGCTCCTCCTGGCTGCGGGAGTACACCAAAATATCATCAATAAAGACTATCACGAACATGTCCAAGTAAGGCCTGAACACTCGGTTCATCAACTCCATGAATGCTGCTGGGGCATTGGTCAACCCAAACGACATGACCAAAAACTCATAATGCCCATACCGAGTGCGGAATGCTGTCTTAGGGACATCGGATGCCCTAATCCTCAGCTGGTGGTAGCCAGATCTCAAGTCTATCTTTGAAAACACCTTTGCACCCTGAAGCTGGTCAAACAAATCATCAATCCTCGGTAGTGGATACTTGTTCTTAATCGTCACTTTGTTCAATTGCCGGTAATCAATGCACATCCTCATCGAACCATCCTTTTTCTTCACAAATAACACCGGCGCACCCCAAGGAGAAACACTGGGTCTAATGAAACCCTTCTCAAGAAAATCCTGCAACTGATCCTTTAACTCTTTCAACTCTGGCGGGGCCATACGATACGGCGGAATGGAAATGGGCTGAGTGCCCGGAGCCAGATCAATACAAAAATCAATATCCCCGTCGGGCGGCATACCCGGCAAGTCTGAAGGGAAAACCTCAGGGAACTCCCGAACAATAGGAACAGAATCAATAGAAGGGACCTCTACGCTGGAATCGCAAACATACGCCAGATAAGCTAAACACCCCTTCTCGATCATGCGTCGAGCCTTCACATATGAAATAACACTGCGGGTGGCATGACCTGGGGTCCCTCTCCACTCCAATCGGGGCAAATCTGGCAAAGCAAAGGTCACGGTCTTGGCGTGACAATCCAAGATAGCATGATACGGAGACAACCAATCCATCCCTAATATAACATCGAAATCCACCATGTCTAAGAGCAATAAATCAACACGGGTCTCAAGACCCTCAAACACTACCACACAGGAACGATGAACTCGATCGACCACTATAGAATCACCCACTGGTGTAGATACATATATAGGAACACCCAAGGCATCACTAGGCATGACCAAGTACGGTGCAAAATAGGACGATACATTTGAATACGTAGACCCAGGGTCAAATAGCACTGAAGCATCCCTATCACAGACCAGAATAATACCTGTAATGACTGCATCTGAAGACTCAGCCTCTGGCTTGGCTGGAAGAGCATAACACCGGGGCTGGGCCCCACCTCCCTAAACCATATCTCTAGGATGATAGGCTGCTGGCTGGCCTCTACCTCTGGCAGTCCGAGCTCCACCTCTATGGTCCCTACCTCCACCTCTATGGCCTCTACCCCCGCCTCTAGCTGGCTGGGCGGCCTGTGGATCACCTGATGCCTGAATCATAGGGCGAGGACCCTGCTGCTGAGAGTTGTCCGAAGCTCGAGGGAAAAACCTAGCAATGTGCCTCGTGTCGCCACACGTGTAACAAGCCCTCGGCTGCTGAGAATAACGGAGTGGTGGTGCGCTGATAGGTCCTGATGGCGAACTGAAAAGCTGCTGATCAGAAGTTTGCGGCTGAGAGCCACGACCACCTAAAGTACCATGTGAGACCTGTAGGGCTGACTGAAAGGGCCTCGGAGGATGGCCTCTACCAAAAGAATCCCCACCTCTAGACGAGGTACCACTGAATCTACCTGCATGACGGGGCCTCTTATCTGACCCATGACCACCTCCCCGTGCAAGAGCCATCTGAACTCTGCGGGCCGCGTTGGCCGCCTCCTGAAAAGAAATCTCACTCCCGGCTCCCATAGCCATCTGGAGACGGATCGGCTGAATCAACCCATCAATAAACCTCCGCACCCTCTCTCTCTCGGTGGGGAGTATAACAATAGCATGGCGTGCTAGATCAATGAACCGAGTCACATACTGCGTGACTGTCATAGAGCCCTGCTGGAGGCGCTCGAACTGCCTGCGAAGAGCCTCTCGCTGAGTAACTGGGAGAAACTTCTCCAAAAACAACTCTGCAAACTGGTCCCAAGTCAATGATGGCGACCCTGCTGGTCTGGATAAACAATAGTCTCTCCACCAAGTCTTGGCAGATCCTACTAGTCGAAAGGTGGCGAAGTCGACCCCATTGGTCTCCACAATACCCATAGTCCGAAGAACCTCATGGCAGCTATATAAGAAATCCTGGGGGTCCTCTGAAGAAGCACCGCTGAATGTGGTGGTGAAGAGCTTGGTGAATCTATCCAGCCTCCACAAAGCATCTACGGACATAGCCGCTCCATCGCCGGTCTGAGTCACAATACCCGGCTGAACTGCCACAGCTGGCTGAACCGCTGGAACCTGAGCCTGGGGAGCTACCTGCTCCAGAGTACGTGTAGCAGGAGTCTGAACCCCTCCTCCAGCCTGAGAAGTGGCTGGTGCTACTGGAAGCAAACCCGCTCGAGAGACGCTCTCCATAAGGCCTACCAACCTGACCAAAGCGTCCTGAAGGACTGGGGTGGCTATAAACCCCTCTGGGACCTGAGCTGGGCCCACCGAAGCTGCTGGGGCTGGAGCCTCCTCATCATAATCAACATGAGGCTCCACCTCTGGGACTGTTGCTCGGGGCTGAGCTCTGCCCCGGCCTCGGCCTCTGACACGGCCTCGACCTCTGCCCCTCGCAAGAGCTGCTGCTGGGGGATCGGGCTGCTGCGCGGTAGAAGAGGAAGAACGTGTCCTCGCCACGAAAGAACAGAGTGGAAAGACAATCAGTATTTTGGGAAACAGATTTGCACGACAAGAAAGAACAGAAGTGAAGTTTTGCTAACTCCGTAGCCTCAGGGGGATAAATACAGACGTCTCCGTACCGATCCCTCAGACTCTACTGAGTTTGTCCGTGAGTTGTGAGACCTATGTAACCTAGTGCTCTGATACCAACTTTGTCACGACCCGAATTTCCCACCATCGGAAGTCGTGATGGCGCCTACTAATGAGAGCTAGGCAAGCCAATTAATTTAATACTCCTCTTAACAACATGAACAATATAAAGACAGGCGAGACAATTAATATAAAAGCGGAAGTCTTAAAACATAAATAACTGAAAGCAAGTGCGGAAGTTCAAATACAACTCTACCCAGATATGGTGTCACTAACTCACGAACTACTAAAGAGTGCTAAAAACAAGTCTGAATAGAATTACATCAATGTTTGTCTCGGTACAAGGAAAACAAACTAATAACATAGAAGGGAATCCGGCCTGCGAACGTCAACTAGGCTACCCCGAAAGTCCCTGGACTGAAGTCAGCTCCCGATCAAAACCTACTGTTGAGGCCCAAAAGCTGCTCTTGGATCTGTGCAAAAAGATGCACGGAGTGTAGCATCAGCACAACCGACCCCATGTGTTGGTAAGTGCCTGACCTAACCCCGGCGAAGTAGTGACGAGGCTAGACAGGACCTACAAAAAACAACCTGTGCAGATATATGTATATACAAGTACAACGAAATAACAGCAGAAAATACCAATTAAGGCAGGGAGGGGACAGTCTTAGAGGAAATACAGATGAAAACAACTTATCAGAAGTAAACATGAAACTACATCATATCTCATAATCTATATAAGTGGTCGGCGTGCCACACGATCCCATTTCATAGTATATAATTGGTCGGCGTGCCACACGATCCTATTTCATAATATATAAGTGGTCGGCGTGCCACACGATCCCATTTCATAATATATAAGTGGTCGACATGCCACACGATCCCATTTCATAATATATAAGTGGTCGGCGTGCCACACGATCCTATTTCATGATATATAAGTGGTCGGTTGTGCCACAAGATCCCATTTCATAATATATAAGGATTTCCCGGCAAGGGAACAAGTATCAATTCAACCCTCCCGGCAAGGGAGAATACAAATAAATAGTTAATTCCCGGCAAGGGAGCAACAACAATAACTTACACGTCCCGGCAAGGGAGTAATTATATCTCTTCCTCTTTTGTTCATTTCTTACGTCTTAATCGTGTCATATTTCGAGCCAACGCTCCAAGGAGTTTACAAATCATATTTTCTCTTCATATTGTTCACATTATATCGAATCCATCAATTAAACAAGGAAGAGTCACTACAGAATCCCAAATAAGCACAAGTAAGGACTCACGGTCATGCTAGACACCGGTGTATAGATACTCATCGCCATGTCTATACACCGTACTCAACATTTAGCAATTAGCAAATAATACTCTAATCCTATTCCCTCAAACCAAAGTTAGATCAAACACTTACCTCAAATGCTCCAAACTTAACTCAAGCCTCTAGTATCGTTTTACCCTTGTATTCACCACCAAACCGGTCGAATCTAGTCACAAATTACTTGAGTGTATCAACAAATGCTAATCGAATAAATTTGAATGCATGAAAAGTGAATTTCCCAAAGTTTTACTCAAAATTTCCTAAAACGCCCCCGGGACCACGTGGTCAAAACCCGAGGTTCGAACCAAAACCCGATTACCCATTCCCCCATGAACTCAAATATGTAAGTTATTTTGGAATCGGACCTCGAATTGAGGTCCAAAACCCCCAATTTTAGAAAACCTAGGTGCTACCCTAAATTCCCAATTTCCCCATTAAAATCTTTGTTTTGAAGTTTGAAATTATGTTTAAAGATGTTAAGGGGTAAGGAAAATGAGTTAGAAATCTTTCACCAATCGTTTTGGAGAAGAAGAATCGTTTGGAAAATCGCCTCTTGTGTTTTGAGTTTTGAAAAAGTGAGAAATGACTGAAAATCCCGACCTTTTATACTTTACTGAAGACTCAGCGCGGACCGCACAAAAGTGCACCGCGGCCGCGCCGAGGAACGGAAGAAAAAGTGAC
>NW_017676723.1:0-3589 GCF_001879085.1 Nicotiana attenuata
GTAAAAATCAAGAATTTGAGCTAGGCCTAGGGTTTTAATAAAACTAAGAATTTATCATAAAAATTTGCCATGTAATGAACTAGAAATCATATATTTGTGATCCTTAGGTGATAGAGAACAACTTCCTTCGAAAAATCTCGGAATCCGGGCACGTGGGCCCGGGGTCGGAATTTAGGAAACTTGTGTTAATGGTTAGAAAATTGCCTAAATAGTTAGAGTTCGACCTTGTAAGCCTTTATTTACTAGTTCTTACTTCGTTTGATTAGTTTGGGATTGTTCGACTTCGAATTAAGGACTTGGGCTCGTTCTTGGACATTGGAAGTGCACTTTGGAGCGAGGTGAGTCTCCTTTCTAACCTTGTAAGAGGGAATTGTCCCATAGGATTATAAATGAGTAATTGTTGTTAAATGCGGGGGCTACGTACGTACTTGGTGATGAGAGTCCGTGCGTAGCTACTATAATGATAATTGTTCGGGTAGTTTAGGACCCACGTCATGTCTAATTGGGGAATATTTCTTGTTTTAAGTTGTCAATATGATCATTTATGATTTGCTAGAGACTTGAGGCAATGAAAAGTGAACTTATGAGTTTGTTGAGTCTTGGTAGGAATTCCCTTGTATGTAATTGAGCCTTATGTGCTTTCCTGATATTTTCTTGATGATTATGGACCGGGCCGATCGCCTCGGTGAGAATAGATGCATCTATGGTTCGTGCCGCTCGACCCTCGGCAGTGCACAATTTATTTTCTGTTGGAGCGGGCCGTCGACCTCGGCATGATTGTGCATGATTTATATGCTTACATTTAGATATGACATGATCACTCGTTTAATATGAAAAAGGGAAAACTGGTAGTTTAATTATGTCAAGAACATGAATATGACTCTTCTCTTAAACTTGTGTTATTGGAAATTCTTCATGCTGTATATCTCACCTTATTATTATATTATCTTGACCTTAGTAACTATCAAGTCGACCTCTCGTCTCTACTTCTTCGAGATTAGACGGGATACTTACTGAGTACATGTGGTTTATGTACTCATACTACGCTTATGTACTTAAATGTACAGGATTTGAGGCAGGTGGATCTGGACATCATCCTGGTGCGCATCAGTGAGCACGCTTGGGGACTTCTACGGTGAGCTGCTTCTCGTTCATGCCGATCCGCAGCCGAAGAAGTCCTTTCTTGTACTTTTTGTTTCTATCTAATCTGATTCAGACAGTAGGATAGTGTATTATTCTTTTGTGTATATTCTACTAGTCGCCCGTAGCTTGTGGTACCAGGTTCTGGCACACGCAGTAGTAGACAGTTATTTTGGGGTTGTATCGCTATTTTAGCACTTTATGATCTTTACTGGTCTTATCTTTAAATTCGAAAATCTAGTATAACTGTCTTTGGCTAAAGTAAAATGAAAACTTAATCACATTCTGCATCGGCTGGCCTGACAACGGTGTTAGGCGCCATCATGACCTATAATGGAAATTGGGTCGTGACATTTCTTCAGTTGCATATTTCACTTAAAAGTTTTGAAGTAATCTTTTTTTTCTTTTTCAAGAATTCATGTAGAAAGTAGTTATTGATTCATTTTGATTAGTGACTAAGCTACCCGATTAAAAAAGTGTATTATGCCACTTGTTATTTGGTCTACTTCAACTCATTTTCTGTTACTTGATCACGCTCAACTATGCCTTATAAAAGACAAAGCGGTCATTGTAAATATCTGATTTACAAGTCCGGGGTCGAATCCTCAGGGAACTAACCAATCTACTACAACTCTTAGTGATGCTTGTACAAGCTCAAACAATTTCCGGATGCAAGATTTTTATCAATAAATATTGGAATTTGTTTAACTAAAGTAAAATAATATTAAAACTAACAATATTCCAAATTAAAGATAATTCAATGATAAAAAGATCTAGGATATTGATTTCCCCAGTTGCTAGATTAATTCTTAACTCTCTTGCTATAATCTCGCCGTAATACTCTATGAGGATTATGAGCTATGGGCTACCGCAATTATCTCTCGATCAACTACGTTAATTTACTAGAGCATTCTCTCGAACTACTCTAGCTGATAATTTATACAGCTCTGAATTATCCCACCAAAGTTTCGTTATTTCTAACCCCACTTTTAAATTCAAGTAATGAATCTCTTCAATTACCCAAAAGTGGTGTTGTTCAAAAACAATCTACCCTAGTATTCTTTCTCAAGCAACACAAGGCTATTAGACACGATTAATCAAGGGTCCATTCAATTAATCACCATACAAAATATAGTTGAACAATCATATAATAAACCCGGCTCGTTTATAATAAAATTGAGTCAAAACTTCATCTCACAATTGGTTCCATCAACCCTAGATTAAATGTTTAGCTACTCATGGTAAAACAAGATAAAAACATAAAATCATCCATAATTCACAGACTAATGATAACAAGAAGAGGAATGAAAAACTCTAATGGTGTCTTGATCTTCTCACACTTGTTCTTGCCTCCAACAAAACTAATAAAACCTTCATACCCTCTCTTTGGGCGACTTGGACTTCTTATATGTTAAGGAGAGTTGCCCTCGAACTTACAAAATTACCCCTGGAAATAAGGTTCAGCGAATTGACGAGCGCGATCGTGCTTGGACCGCGCTTAGGTCGCGCATATCACGTTCTATTCTGCCTGGACTAGCGCGGCTGGAGCGCGCCTGCGCTTAACCCGCGCTCATGAGGTTCAATTGTTTTCTACTTTTCTCCTTCTTCTTTCACGCGCATTCACCTCCGAGTGGCTTTCCTTGCTCCAAATTAGCTCCAAAAGCTGTTCAATGTCCTCATAGTCAGCACTTGCTCCTGCTGAGCACAAAAACCTCAATTAGAGCATTTTGTTATCATTTAGCACTTAAAACATCAATAAAGTATGGTTAACTTCGAGCATAAATAGCATCTACATCGCATAATATAGGCTGCTATTAACACCCCACACTTAAACCGTTGCTAGTCCTCTCAACAAAACCACACTCTATAGGCCTAATCATCACTGGGTCACTTCCCTACTCCTTATACCAAGAATAATTCACATAGATAGACTACCTTATCGTAACATCCTAACCTCAAGAGTGGACTCTCTCCCTAGCCACGTAATGCCCCTAACCGGCTTTCATATTCTCAGTCAGAGGTCGACTTGCCTTCCCTTCATGAATCACGTGCCTACTCACCACAAAAGAGACTTGCATCATGGTCATTGTAATTCACACACTAACGAATTCAAATACGTAAGATTCCACTCACCCTCAGAAAGAAATTCTTATGCCACAAACAACGCACCATAGGCTTGCCCGTAGTGTAATACTCGACAAATTGAGCTCATTTGATCTAGAATCAAGTAGGACTTTATTTGGTTGTAATGTTGGCTGCGGGACAGGTAGGATACATATGGGTATAGTGACTACACCTCCCTAAGCACTTCAATACATCCTTCACTTTTAAGCCCATACCTTTGTCAAACCTTCATTCCACCTTACATCATTGAGTTAAACCCCCTACTTCTTTAAGCACACTTACATCAAGAGTCACCACTTAGCAAGGAAATATATATATATATATA
>NW_017676723.1:9609-14977 GCF_001879085.1 Nicotiana attenuata
AAAGATTCACAGGACATAAAAAAAAGTACTATTAATCATTCAAAAAATAAATAACAACTAAAAAATGTTTAGTCTAAACAGAATTCATCCAGTATAATATACTGGACAACAAGCTTACACAGCGTAGATATCCTATAAAATATACAGGAATCAAACAAAACTGAACTATAATATAATAATCATCCAGTATAACATACTGGAAACCAAACAAACTCAAATATTTTTTTCAAGAGCCTAATAAAAAAAAGACAAATTATAACTCAAAAAAGGAATTGACAAATAAAACAAAATTCTAGTCTAAAAAGAACTAATCTAGTATAACATACTAGAGAAAAAACTTAGACACAGGAAATAACAAAACTGTGCACACTAACCTGCTGAATCTTTTCACTAATTTCATGAACAGCAAGAGGTGCTTTTTCTTTCAACTTCCTTTCAACTCCTTCAACATTATCTTTACTTTGTTGGATGCACATTTCAGAAAGACTTGCCAAACCAGTCTCAGATTCTCTTTCCTTTGCTCCAGATGCTGCATTCACATTTACTATAGGAATAACTTGTTCTACTTCAGGTGAATCCAAAATTATATTTCCTTTTTCAATATCGCGAAAAATGGCTTCAACATCTGTACCTCCTGTTGCAGCATCTGTTTCACTTTCCTGAGAAAATAGATTTCTCTTATAATATAAACATTTAACACATATTGGACAATCAAGCTTAAATACGACACACTTCCATTAAAAGATACTGAAATCAAACAAAACTCAAGTATTTTTTTGAAGAGCATAATTAAAAAAAACAGAAAAATTATAACTCAAAAAAGGAATTGGCAAATAAAACAAAATTCTAGTCTAAACATAACTAATCCAATATAACATACTAGAAAAAAAACTTAGACACAGGAAACAACAAAACTCCGCACACTAACCTGCTGAATCTTTTCAATAATTTCATCAACAGCAAGAGGTGCTTTTCCTTTCAACTCCCTTTCATCTCCTTCAAAATTATCTTTACTTTCTTGGATGCACATTTCAGAAAGACTTGCCAAACCAGTCTCGGGTTCTCTTTCCTTTGCTCCAGATGCTTCATTCACATTAACTATAGGAATAACTTGTTCCACTTCAGGTGAATCCAAAATTATATTTCCTTTTTCAACATCTGTACCTCCTGTTATACCTCCTGTTACACCATCTGTTACACTTCCCTGAGAGACTGCAATTATGTTACTTTGCAAATATTTTGACTAGACTGTGGTGACCATCTTTCTGTCGGATCACTTATTTTTCTAATTAGAGAATCGATATCACTACCAGCTGTAAGATCAGTCTCATCTGGACCACAATTTGCTAATTCTTCATTACAAATAAGACCTTTCATTACATCTGCACCACTTGGTCCACCTTGATCACTGCATTTCTTATTTTGTGCATCTTTGAGCGATTCAATATCCATTGGTGGTATCTTTGATGACACAACTCCACAATTTTCCTTATTATCTTGACTGCACTGTGGTGTTGAAATTTGATATGTCCCATCAGCTATTTTTTGCCAGATAGCATCAACATCAATACCAGTTGACTGACCTTGATCAGGGGCACTACATTCCACTCTTACTTCATCACAAGGAATTTCCTCTGAATTTGCATCATTTGCTGCTTTTTCATTAGTAGTCTCTTCATCACAACATCCAACACCTACTGCAGCCTCATGTGGGGCTGATTCAACATTCATGGCTGATGGAATTAATGATCCAGCTGTGGTATTTTGTAAAATCTTTTCACTGGAATGTGGTGTAGAAAGCTCTTGTTTCCCATCACCTGTTTTAACCATCAAACTTTTTGTACCTGCTGTCAGAACTGGTTCAATTGCATTACATTCTGGCCTTAATTCATTACAAGGATCTTGCAATAAAATTCCAGTGCCTGGTACAGCTTCTCCATTAACTTGTGCTGGATGAACTGAGTCAATATCCATAGCTAATGATATTGAATCAACATGTGCTCGACCTTCATTGTCACTCTCCTTATTTGGTGCCATTGAAATAGAAGGTCTTACATACTCAAACTCCTTATTGCACAGTTCATCTTGTTCCAGTAACTCACCATCTTCCTCTTTTTCATTCCGTTTGTCTCCCGACAAATTTGAAAAATCTCTATCACAATAATTATCTCCATCATAATTCTCTCCATCAGAATAATTTCTTTGGTCATTGATTTTCTGACTGCTTTCCTCATGCTTTTCATTACTTTCATCTCCCTCATGCTTTTCATTCCTTTCCTCATTGTCTTCAGTACTTTCATCTGCCTCGTGCTTTTGATTGCCTTTCACACTGCTTTCCTCATGGTTTTCATTGCTTTCATCATGATTTTTTAAATCTTTAATAAACTTTACAACAACATCAAGCTTGTCATTGATTTCCTGCATTAATGAATACAATATATTATTATAGAAAAAAAATCAATAGTAAAATAAATTACCAAACTAGTTAATTACCTTAACAGTGCTCTTAACATACTTCTTCAACTTTTTTCGATTATCTTTAATTTTTGTTTTCATCTCTATTTGAAATTTATTATTATCCTCACGTACAACCTCTTCAACTTTGTCAGATACCCTCTGAAAAGAAAAGAAAAATGGTAAGAATTAGAATCATAACGGTTAAACATTCTTATCGAGTGTAAAAACAATTCAATAAAGAGTAGAATATAATTTTGTAGAGTAAATTATTAGAACTAAAAAATATAATGAAATGAAATATTAGACTTATCCAGTATATTATAGTGGACAAAACAGCCTACATCTGGCAGTCTTCTCGTATAATATACTGAATGAAATGAATTTAAAGGTGTAAAACTCCAGAAGAAAATACTGGGATATAAAGAACTAAAATAATCAAAGGGTATATTATAAAACAAAAAGACAAATAATTATTCACAAGGTAACACACACTAGACTACCTGTAAATTATACGGGATGACATGAACCAGAAGAAATGAAAACTGACCAAGTATAACATACAGGAGGACAAGGTAACACACACTAGATTACCTGTAAATTATACTAGATGACAAGAATCAGAAGGAATTAAAACTCATTCCTGTATAACATACCGGACAACAAAAACACACACTAGTCTACCTAATGAAATGCAAGACTAAATAAAATAGAAGAAACAACTACTTACATTGACAATGTCGCTAACATTAACTTTTGATGAAGATTGGAGAAGATATGATTGATTCACCTTGAAAAGCTTATATTTCTATTAATTAAATAGAAATATAAATAGTTAGATAAAAACAAAATATATGAGCACAAGTATAAATTAAAAATTCACATACGATTCACTTACAGTTGTTTTCTTAAAGAAATCATCGCAAAGTGAGTCATATTTTGGACATCCAATGCTTGAGTAAGACAACATTCTTATTGGCCCCTGATCCTCATATATTGAATATTGACGGAAATCATTGAACACTTCCATAATCCATACATTAAACAAGAAGGGGAATCCTACCAATAGGTTTGTCTTTCACAGATTCTGTTTTCAGAAGATGAGACAAATTGTCAATAAGTTCTTGAAAGCAGTAACTCCCCCATGGAAAAGAAGAACAAAGTTCTGGATCGTCTATGATTTTCATATTACGTTCACTTATATTTCTTTTAATGTCTTTACCCAAAAGAACAGTTTCTAATATGTATATCTCAGCAAGCTTTACAGCATCTTCATCACAGACCTCGACATCATCACATATATCATCTGCTGCACCATCACGGAGTCGAGAACGCTTTGTGATAAATTTATACAAATGTTCTACCTTCAAACCTTTTGGCACATCAGAGAAATACCGTTTCTTCAAACGGTTATCTCTATCATCAACAAAACTATAATCAGATGCCTCAATCTTCAATCCGGTTATAGAATGGAAATCATCTTCTGTAAAAGCTACGTCGTTATCAAAAACTCTAAAAACCATTTTGCTTTTATCCTTGTAAAAAACTTGAGAAAGCAACATACAATGAGTCAACTTCCCAGAGTGACCCACGTCATCCAACTTTAAAAATTTCCCAAACACACCATTCTTTAACTGTTCCATTTGAGTTCCACACAAAACTCTGAAATTGTTTTCTTAAATTTTCGATCGCCTTTCCAATAACAATCAGCAGCAAACCACTTCTTAAGATCATAAAATCGATCTCCCTCCTAAAATCAAAATATAACACAGATAAGCAACATTTCATGTAATTTTAAGATCAAAAATTCAACATTTTAGAAATACGTACCTTCAATATATAACTTGATGATTCCATTTCTATAAAATCATCAAAAAAACATATTACAAATCAGATAATAAACACAATCAGAATCCCAGTATATATATGAGAAATAAATTATCAAAATAACTCATTCACTAAAATGAACAGAAGAACAGTCTATAGATTGCAGTCTTCCAGCATAATATACTGGATCAGACTAAAATACAAGATATGAAAATCGAAAAACAACATAATAATCATGCGGTATCATATACTGGAGAAAAAAGCTTACACACGGGAGAAACTCTGTAAAATATACTGGACTTAAAAAATACTTGTCTATATTATAATATTCATTCAGTATAACATACTGGAAGCCAAACATTCATATGATAGATGTCCCCCTATAATAATCTATCCTAAACAGAACTCGTCCAGTATAATATACTGGAGAAAAATATTAAACGCAGGTGGTGTCCTGTATATTATACTGGATTGAAACAAAACTCAACTATATGCTAGACCAAACTCAACTCGTCCAGTATAATATACTGGAGAAAAAGATTACACACATGTGATGTCCCGTATATTATACTGGATTGAAACAAAACTCAACTATATGCTATCCCAAACTCAACACCTCCAGTATAATATAATGGAAAAAAAGATTACACACACGTGATGTCCTGTATATTATACTGGATTGAAACAAACTCAACTATATGCTAGCCCAAACTCAACTCCTCCAGTATAATATAATCGAAAAAAAGATTACACACAGGTGATATCCTGTATATTATACTGGATTGAAACAACTCAACTATATGCTATCCCAGACTCAACTCCTCCAGTATAACTATAATGGAAAAAAACGATTAACACACAAGGTGATGTCCTGTATATTATACTGGATTGAAACAAAACTCAACTATATAGCTAGCCCAAACTCAACTCCTCCAGTATAATATAATCGAAAAAAACGATTACACACAGGTGATGTCCTGTATATTATACTGGGACGAAACAAGACTCAACTATATTATAATATTCATCCAGTGTAACATACTGGAAGATAAACATACACAAGACAGACTCCAGTATAATATAACTG
>NW_017676723.1:24428-34359 GCF_001879085.1 Nicotiana attenuata
AGCCAAGCAACTTATGGTTCAAGTTGGGTAATTACTCTCTCGAGGTTTTACCCGTTAATTGGGACTACCATTCTCATGGGTCCATCCCAATTCCTTGTTGGGTTAACTTTGGAGTCATAGACACTCTTTCTCAAGAAGAGTCAAGACTCACTAAGCTAGACTTAGTGTTTGCAACCACCAAATCCTAGTTAAAACATAAAATTAACCCAAATATCAAACACCCAACATCATTCAAGCACTAAACAATCACACCCATTAATTACCCACACTAGGGTTGAGCCACAACCCTAGCTAATGGGTTTAGCTAGCCATAATAGCAACAGAAATTGAAGAAGAAGTAGATAAAATCAACATATTAATTAACTAGGAAGTTAAGCTACACGAATCCACGTTAAAACAAGATTAAAATGCCCAAAATAGGCTAAAACTTGAGTCTCACGAGTGCTGCTGCTATCTGATGTCTAAAACTTAACCTAGAAATAATAAAATATTCTATTTATACTATGCCAGAAAAATCGGACAAAAATACCCCTGCGGGGCTGGCGCGGACCGCGCAGAAATGCAGCGCGGCCGCGTAGGGGTCTTGACCTTCGATCATTCACTTCTGGAGCTGGGGACGCGGACCGCACAAAGAGGTAGCGCGGCCGCGCAGGCTAATGGGTGCGGACCGCACAACAATGAAGCGCGACCGCGTAGACACCAGCGCTGACCGCGCTTGGAGACTCCTGAAATGGGTGCTCTCTGAATCTCCTAGCGCGGCCGCGCAGCAAATCAGTGCGGTCCGCGCTAGGTCCTCCTGTCCCTACTTCAATGATTTTTGATACTTGAGCAGGTTTCACTCCGTTTCGAGCTGGTTTTTGACTTTCGTCATCTTGTCGCTCAAACCTGCAATCAAGCGCACTTTATAAGCATTCTGAGTCTATTTCATGACAATTCATACATAAGGCATAGGCAAGTATGGGCATAAAACGTGTTAAAATTACAGTTATCAACTCCCCCAAACTTAGACCTTTGCTTGTCCTCAAGCAAATAGAAGAAAACCCATCCCTAAAAAGGAAACATCCAAGTAATTCCAGCTTATCCTAAGGAAGCCTCATCACGCATCAATTGGGACTAACAATTGCCCTCAATACGAATGCATCATTAACACATTTTTAGTCTTTTAAGAACTATGGATCGAATGTGACACGAGAGAATCAAGGGTTGATTCATTTCATCAAGGCGCTTTTCTCAAATACCTTGGTCTTTGTGGAATCCAAACTCACACATCCTCAACTTTCCCTATGCGAACCTCACTTTTTAGAGTAATGACACACAACCTGAGGTTGATGGATTTTTGTTTTCACTCATTTCTCTCACAAAGAAGGTCATAAGTCCAGCCTTAGGTACCATATGCTTGCCCCTTATGTAAGTATCCACTAATGTAGGCTTCCCTCAACTCAAGATCATATAGGGCTTTTGAGGAGTCTTTGTGAAGGCTTTTGGGTGAAGGTAGGATATGTTTTTGTTCATTTAGGTTCAATCTTCCCTTTAGCACTTCTTTTGGTTCATTATGGCATACTTTTTTGACTCATTTGAGTATTTCACTTCTTTCATTTCTTTCAAGGGGGTAGAGAGACACATTGTCACTCTTTCTTTTGCACTTTAAACCTTTCTCCTTTCTCTACTTTTACATAGCCTTTTTCACTTTGTTTTCTTTGAATCCCTTTTTCTGGTTCTTATTCACTTTTGCATTTCTTTTTGTCTTTTTCTCTTTTTCATTGCCTTCCTTTTCTTTTGCTTTTGTGCCTCTTTACCGCATTGAATCCTTTCTTGTCTCAACCCCCCCCTCCCCCCCAAACTTAGGTATTTGCCATCGCTCAAGGGAAGATTTGGGTGCCAAGAGAGGGTCTCATCGAGAACGGGTATAGGCTTATATCTTTGGTTCGTTATGGAAGAAGGTTAAGGCTCAAAAGGGTTGAACTAGGGATCATTTCATTGGTAGGTTATGGAAATAGTTCAAATTTGGAAGTTTGGATCAAGGAGGGCCTATATTCACTTCTCAAGTCAAGTTTCGCCTATGATTTCGCCTCAACAAACATTTAGGGCAAGTTCTAGACCGCTGGCTTGGAGCTTAGACTCGTAATTCAACTTCTCACCACACACACTCAAGGTTTGCTAAAGATATCGAGTTGAGAGCCCACAACGACCTTAGTTCCAATTCAAGCGCACAATGGCCCCACACGACCATATGATGATTGTTTGATAACACAAGAGTCTCAAGCCACAATTTTCACCATCCTAAACACAACATTATGTCTATGACCATGGGATCAACGGCAAATGTGTTAGGCCTAAGTGAAGCTTGCCTGAGGTCCTCTTAACTACAAAATTTTTAAAATCAAAAGAAGAAAAATCAAAAACGGACTCAAACCCTTAAGAAGGTTGTCACGCCATCTATCATTGGGAAGAGCCACCCGGTTCGCACAACACACTACCCTTGGAAAGAACCGTGGCATTAAGAAAACCAAGGGCTTATTGAAAACACTAAAACCGAAATAAAAGGCTACGAGCCTCACTACTAGGCTAAGAATTTCAAAAAATTTGAACGAAAATTAGAAAAAACCGAATGAATATGTACAATGGGGAGTAGAATATACAACGGGATGAATATATACATAGGAGTCTAAAAGTAGCTAAAGTTAAAAGTTATATACAGGCCAACTATTTAAAAACCAAAAACATAGACTAGAAATGAAATAAATATATACAGTCATCCAGTGTATCAGAATCAAAATGGTAGGGCGCACCCCCACGAATAAAAGTTGGCATTGTCCCCAATGCCAACTACCAAGATAGCTCAAAAACATAGTAAAGGATATAGAGAGGCCCCTCAAGCCTAGTCCACATGCGTGGGGTCTCCTGTCGTCCCTGGATCCTCTGTAGTAGCCGGGACCTCAGACTGGTCGCCGACCTGCTGCTGCTGGGCTGCTGGGACATGAGCTGGATCAAGAACAAGCTGAACCACCGGTGGGACACTGGATGTACCCTCATGAACCTGGGCCACCTCTATCACAACTCCCTCAATGCTAGGGAGTTTCCTCTTCTTCCTTGGCCTGGGGGTCTCCTCCTGCTGTGGCTGAACTGCTGCTGGATCAACAGTTGGCTCCCCGAAAAGCAAGTCAAGTGGCATCTGATCTGCCAAAAGCTTATCCACATCCTCCCTCAACTTCATCACAGACTCCTTGGAGGCCTTCTGCTTCCTCAACTTCTTGTGTTCCCTAGCAAGTTTACCCAGTGCTATGCTGTGTGCTCCAACTGTCTTAGCCAAGGCATTCTGTGTCTCCATCATCTTTTCCTGATTGGCCAGGATCTTCTTCAGTGTCTCCTCAATAGAAGGAGGGATCTCAACTGTGGAAGGGGTTGACTGTGTCTGAACTACAGTGGCCAAGTTTGACAACTTGGATGTCGCAGATGATATCCAGTTGTTCAAACTGGCTAGAGACTAAGCAAGCTGGTGGGCTGTGAACCTGTGGTTCTTCGATGAAGGGACATCCTGGTCTGCTGCAGTAGATGGACCAGCACTAGAAGAAGGACCCTGAGGCAATGTCTCACTGGTAGCTGGGATAGTGGAAGGCTCAATGGACTGCTGAATAACCGCTGGCTCCTCAGACTGGCCAGGTGCGGTGGAAGTGGATACCTGAGGCTTTTCGGACCTCTTTGGGTTGTCGGGACCCAACTGACTGTACCATGAGTAGGGAGCCACTGGATCTACCTGAACATCAAATTTCTTCTTCTTTACCTTCAACTCTCTAAAGTACAGGGAAAGAGTGTTTGGGAAGGGGTAGTTTGTGTTTGTCTCCTGCCCTGCCGTAGAAATCACTCTTGACATGATGTTGCCCACATTCAGAGGAAAACCAGCCATAATGGAAGCTACTAACACTGCACGAGGAATAGGAACTGTATGATCATGAGTTGAAGGGTCAAGCCTACTGCACACGAAGGTCAACCACCCCTTTGCTTCAAAACTGAACGTGTTTCTCAGAATTTTCTCTCCTGCCTTCAACCAAACTGGGACAGTGCTCGGAGCTGCCAAGTGCTGGGCCAACCACGGGTGAACCTCTTCTTTCATTGCCAGCTTTTCTAAGTATTGGGTTTTGTCTTCTTCATTGAACCCCGAAAATTCATTCAGAGACTTCCCATCAAACATCACTACCTTGTCCCTCACTTTTGTCCCCTTTGAATCTCTCACCACATGATAGACATTACAGTAAAACTCTTTCACCATATGTTCATTTGCAACTATGCAACGTTCCTTGAAGAACCCCCAACCCTCTCTAGTTCGGAATTGTGCTTGCACATGTGGGTTTAGAGGAAGAAGATCAGAATAAATAAATTACCTCTCCGGAATCAACTTTCTTTTGGGCCACCACTCTCGAAATCTGTGGAAGGCTATTTCACTGACAAATCTATCAGCCCATGCTTCCGGTTTTCTTGTTCTCTCAATACCACCAACTTGGGGTTCACCCCCCTCGCCGTATCCTGCACTCTCCCCAGACAATGAAGCTGTGGGAGAGGTGGAGTATTGTGCCTCACTTCTATCCTCGGACTCATCAGACGAGTCCAAAACTACATTCACCAGCTTCTTGAGGCTTTTATCAGTTGGTCCCTTGGAGGTAGGTGAAGCTGAGGGAGAGTCATCCAATTGAAGCGAAAGAGACATGTGAGTTGGAGCAGATTCAGAAGTAATACTCCGGGATGGGGCGTACTCACTCCCTGAAGAATGGGAGGCAGCTCTATCAGCTTCCCGTATTATCTTGCGGGTCTTTTTGATATTCTCCCGAGTCTGGGGAGTGAGTTTAACAACCCGCTTCCCTTTTCCCCCTCGGGATGAGCCACCCCTCCCAGGTTGTTGTTCTTTTCCCCACGCTGCTTTACAATGATCTGCAAAGGAAAGTCTAACATTGTTAGTTGAGTCATATGCAGTGAATTGTATGGTACATTTGAAAGCATGGGTGAACAACAGGAATGCAGAATAGCAGTGGCGCGGACCGCGCAAAAGAGTCACGCGGACGCGCTGGACTGGCGCGGACCGCGTAAAATTGGAGCGCGGACCGCGGTCAAGATGCTCCAGAGACACCACTCTCTGAATCTCACTGACGCGGTCTGCACTGTTTTGGTGCGCGGCCGCGCTAGACTGGCGCGGACCGCATAGAAATGATGCGCGGCCGCGTAGGGCAAAAACTGAACTGAGGACAGGGATTTTCATGTAAGTCCAATTTATTTGCTCAGATTATGGGTCCTAGTTGTCCCTACTCAGTTACTAATCAAGAAATCATACCCGTTGTTTCACAAAAACACACTAAATCTACCCTAACAGGTAAAACTAAGAGAGAAAGAAGAAAATAAAAAGTTATACTAACAAGAAGCAAAATAAAATAAACTAAACTAAACTATGAATGAGATTAGTGAGGAATGTTACCAGGGGTTGTGAGAATTTTAACTACTTGAAGCACTTTGTTGTTTTGGTGCACAGTGAAAAATTGAGAGCTCAGGTAGAAAATTGGCGAAAAGGTTAAAATGAAGCCTAGGGTCTCTATTTATAGAAAACAATCTGGGTCCCCACTACTTACCCACCAGCGCGGCCGCGCAGAAATGGCCGCGGACCGCGCTGGATTTCCAGCACTCTTAGTTGCCTGAACAACCCACGCGGACCGCACTGTTTTGATGCGCGGTCGCGTGGGAAACTTCAGAGAGTATGCATTTTGGCCTTCTCGCGCGCGGACCGCACAAAAATGTCACGCGGACCGCGCAGAGAACTTCAGAGACTCAACTTCCATTGCACCAGCCTGCGCGGACCGCACTGTTTTGGTGCGCGGCCGCGTAGGCAAACTTCAGAGACCTTATGATTTTTGCTACTTTTGCCCTGCACTGGTCCAACCTCAACCCTGCAACATCTCACAAACCATGAGTTGAAAAATCCTAATCTACAACGGAAAAGTAAAAAGAAAGAAAAAGACATGGGTTGCCTCCCAAGAAGCGCCTGATTTAACGTCGCGGCACGACGCATTTTACCACAATATCACCTCAAATGAAGGAGCGCCACCACGTGGCTGTCATCAATCTTCCCCAAGTAATGCTTCACACGATGCCCATTGACTCGGAAAACTTCACCACTTTTGTTCTTTAGATCAATAACACCAAATGGGGTCACCCCAACAACTTCAAATGGACCACTCCACCTAGACTTGAGCTTTCCCAGGAATAACCTCAACCGGGAGTTGAAGAGAAGAACCATGTCACCCACCTTGAACTCTTTACCTCGAGCATACTTGTCATGGAGGTACTTCATCTTGTCCTTGTACAAAGACGACCTGGAGTAAGCATGAAATCTAAACTCATCAAGCTCATTCAATTGCTCCACTCGGAGATTTGCTGCAACATCCCATTCCAAGTTCAACTTCCTCAATGCCCACATAGCCTTGTGTTCAAGTTCCACTGGAAAATGGCAAGCTTTACCAAACACCAACCGATACGGAGACATACCAATTGGAGTCTTGTAAGCCGTTCGATAAGCCCAAAGAGCATCATCCAATTTCTTCGACCAATCAGTCCTATTGGCATTCACCGTTTTGGACAGAATACTCTTGATCTCCCGATTTGAGACTTCCACTTGTCCACTAGCTTGTGGATGATAGGGGGTGGTTACTTTGTGATTAACTCCATACTTAGCAAGCAATGAATCAAAAGCCTTGTTGCAAAAATGGGACCCCCCATCACTAATAATGGCCCGGGGAGTACCAAATCTCGTAAAGATACTCTTCTTCAAAAATGCTACAACACTTCGGGCTTCATTATTGGGAAGAGCCACGGCTTCCACCCATTTTGAAACATAGTCCACCGCCACGAGAATGAAAGTATTACCACAGGAGCTCACGAACGGACCCATGAAATCGATGCCCCAAACATAAAAAATATCCACCTCAAGAATTGTATTGAGGGGCATCTCATCCTTCTTGGAAATACCGCCGGCTCTCTGACATGCATCACAACTCTTCACTAAGTCACTAGCATCCGTGATGACCACCATAGGGAGAGGAGTGACAAGCCTCCAATATGCTTATTTGTTCACTTTCCGGCACACATCTCCTTATCACTCCATCCGTGCAAATTTTAAACAAATACGGATCATCCCAATAAAAATCCAAACTATCCCGCTTGAGTTTCTTCTTTTGGTTGGAAGAGAGCTCGCACGGGATGTTACCAGTCACAATGAAGTTGGCGATGTCCGCGAACCATGGCATCTCACACATAGAAACGGAAAGAAGCTGCTCGTCAGGGAACCTATCATTAATCTCAATACCATCACTTGGTCTCCCATCTTCCTCTAATCGGGACAAATGGTCTGCAACTTGATTCTCGCTTCCCTTTCTATCCACAATCTCTAAATCAAATTCCTGAAGGAGTAGCACCCATCTCATCAATCTTGCTTTCGAATCCTTCTTAGTCATCAAATACCGAATGGCTGCATGGTCCGTGTGTATGATCACCTTTGCCCCCATAAGGTAAGGTCTAAATTTCTCCATCGCGAACACAATATCCAATAGCTCCTTTTCTGTCACTGTGTAGTTTCTCTGGGCCTCATTCATAGTCTTGCTAGCATAATACACAGGATGGAACATTTTGTTGATTCTTTGGCCTAGCACCGCCCCAACCGCTACATCACTCGCATCACACATAAGTTCAAAAGGCAAGTCCCCGAGTAGCCATCTAGAAAACAATAAAAGGCCCGGCCCGCAAGACGATCAAGCATTTGGTCCAAGAATGGTAGTGGGAAATGATCTTTTCTTGTCACCTTGTTCAGCTTTCTATAGTCCATACACACTCTCCAACCCGCAACTGTCCGAGTAGGAATCAACTCATTGTTGGCATTGGTCACTACCGTCATTCCACCCTTCTTTGGCACACATTGGATCGGAGAGGTCCATGAACTGTCCGAGATCGGGTAGACCACACCGGCGTCAAGCCACTTGATAACCTCCTTCTTTACCACTTCTTGCATCACCTCATTGAGTCTCCTTTGATGTTCAAGAGATGGCCGTGCATCCTCCTCCTAAATGATCTTATGCATGTAAAATGCGGGGCTTATTCCCCTGATGTCTGCCAAAGTCCATCCTATTGCCCTTTTTCGCTCGTGGAGCACCTCCACAGTGGCCTCAACCTGCAAGTTAGTAAGGCAAGAAGAAAGAATAACTGGAAGAGTAGAATTAGAGCCCAAGAATTCATACCTAAGGTGTGGAGGAAGTGGTTTCAACTCCAACACCGGCGGCTCCTCAATTGATGGCTTGGTTGGCGGAGTTTTGCAATTTTCAGGATCCAAAGATAGTTTCCTAGGCTCATATGAATATGAACCCATTCCATGCAATGCGTTAACGCACTCCACTCTACCGGCATCATCATTGGCATCCATGTTAAGAAGCACGGCTTCAAGAGGATCTTCAACATTGATCAAGGCACTTGTGGTCATCCACTATCACCGCCGTGACAATGTCCACAAATGAACACACCTCCGTACTATTGGGTTGCCTCATTGATTTGCACACATGAAATACCACCTTCTCATCTCCCACACGGAATGTTAACTCCCCTGCTTCCACATCAACCAATGCCTTCCCCGTAGCTAGGAAAGGTCTTCCAAGAATGATAGGCACTTCGAAATCCACTTCGCAATCCAATATGACAAAGTCGGCCGGCAATATGAATTTGTCCACCCGGACAAGCACATCATCGATTATACCTAGAGGCCTCTTCATCGACAAGAGTAGAATTAGAGCCCAAGAATTCATACCTGAGGTGTGGAGGAAGTGGTTTCAACTCCAACACCGGCGGCTCCTCAATTGATGGCTTGGTTGGCGAGTTAGTTTCGACTTACTTACGAAGTCTACGAATAGTTCTTACGCGTCATATGAATAATGAACCAACTTCTACTAGCAATAGCATTTACGCACTCCACTCTACCGGCATCATCATTGGCATCCATGTTAAGAAGCACGACTTCAAGAGGATCTTCAACATTGATCAAGGCACTTGTGGTCATCCACTATCACCGCCGTGACAATGTCCACAAATGAACACACCTCCGTACTATTGGGTTGCCTCATTGATTTGCACACATGAAATACCACCTTCTCATCTCCCACGCGGAATGTTAACTCCCCTGCTTCCACATCAACCAATGCCTTCCCCG
This sequence comes from Nicotiana attenuata, assembly GCF_001879085.1. NCBI lineage: Eukaryota > Viridiplantae > Streptophyta > Magnoliopsida > Solanales > Solanaceae > Nicotiana > Nicotiana attenuata. The sequence goes on from NW_017676723.1 coordinate 33,655, forward strand.
TAGCTAGGAAAGGTCTTCCAAGAATGATAGGCACTTCGAAATCCACTTCGCAATCCAATATGACAAAGTCGGCCGGCAATATGAATTTGTCCACCCGGACAAGCACATCATCGATTATACCTAGAGGCCTCTTCATCGACCGGTCGCCATTTGAAGTCTCATGGAGGTTGGCCTAGGTTGCCCAATTCCCAAAGTCTTGAAGACTGAGTACGACATCAGATTAATGCTAGCCCCCAAGTCACATAGGGCCTTAGCAAAGTCCGCACTTCCGATAGTGCAAGGAATAGTGAAAGCTCCAGGGTCCTCAAGTTTCGGGGCCATAGAATGCACAATCGCACTAACTTGGTGCGTCATCTTTATTGTTTCACACTCCATAGAACGCTTCTTGGTGACTAAATCCTTCATAAATTTTGCATACCCAGGCATTTGTTCAAGTGCCTCCACTAAAGGGACATTTATTGTAAGGGTCTTCATCATGTCTATGAATTTCTAGAACTGATTATCGCTCTTTTGCTATGCTAACCACTGAGGATATGGTGGAGGTGGTCTAGGCAAGGGTGCCTTTACCTTGGGCACCGCCGGCTCGGGTATATCAATGATGTGTTCCCTAGACGGGTTCACGGTCTCTTGAGTCTCTACCCCGGCCTCACTCATCAATATCAATCCGCACATCATTTGTCACTGTTGGTTCAACCACATTGTCAA
>NW_017676723.1:37852-40150 GCF_001879085.1 Nicotiana attenuata
ATTTAGAATTGATCTAAGGGAAATGAATGCAACTAGTAATTTTTTGATTTTCTATTGCTTTTCTTCTGTTTTTGGTTTTTTGAAGACCTGGATTTTGAAATTCAAATTTCTATTTTGAAACTTGAAGAAACTTTTGGGGGAATTTTTGGGGTCCAAAAACTTGTTCTCTAAGGCATTGGCATGCCTTTTATAGGCAAAATGAGGGCAGCCCTCAGATTTTTAGTTTTCTTTTTTAGTCCTTCTTTATTTACTCATTTAACCCCTTGTTTTCTGACTTGTGACACAAGTTACTGCACTAAAATTTCTGAAAGTTAAACTAAGGCCCTATTCTAGAAGGGTCTAGGGAATTCTAGCTTTATCTACAACATTTCTCTACATGGGAATACCTAAACTACACTTCATTCAATCCCAAAAATACTGAATTGTCCTAACTAATACCTCAGCCCCTCTTTATCCGAGTTGAATTCACCTATAGTCAAACCAAATACCTCTAATTCAGCTATAACCAAATCAACATAAACTAAACCCAAGAAACTAATTAAAACTAAGTACTGAACTAAAGAAGTACTAATTACTGACTAAACAACAATAAGGGCACACTAACGAATAGATTAAGACTAAACAAAGCCTAAACAAAATTGATTAAGGAATTATCAAAACAAATTAGCCAAGAATTAAACTAATAATCGCAACTAAGATCAGAAATTAGAACAAATTAGAAACAAACAATCAGAAACCAACACATAATCAGAATCAAAACAGAATTGGCAAAAAATCAAAATGAAAATTAACCTAGAAATTAAAAACTACAGCATCAATTTAAACAAGAAATGATTGAACAAGGAAGAAAAAACTCAACGACTTGGAATGAACAATCAAAACTAAACCTAGGGCATTTTGAATAAAACCTATACCTAAGCTAATGATGAAATTGAAAAACAGACTCGTGAAACAGAAACAATCATGGAATTAACTCAAAACAACACGCAAAAAGAAGAAAACAGAAACAAAATTGGAACAAACTCACCGATTGTGACTCTAGGGTTCTACCGACTCGTCACCTCACAATTCAACCAACTCCGGCGAGATTCGAGTGCTTCTAATAACGGATTCGACAGGAGGGAAGTGAGGAGGTCACGTGGTGTCAATTTGGTAGGGTTTGGGGAACCTAGGGTTTTGGCCAGAAATTTCAAATTGATATTCGGGAAGTTCCGTTTAGGTTCGAGGGACGGGGTTTGGGGGGTTTGGAAGAGGAGGTCACGGCGGTTCTACGGTGTTGATTTGATGGGAAACGGAGAAAGTTGAGTTTTGGTCGGAAAACTTCGACTTAAGATTCGAAGAGTTCGGTCAGTGTTTGAAGGAAATGGCTTGGGTATTTGGGATGAGGGGGTTGAGGCGAGTCTATGGTGTTCATGGGGCGGGATTTGGACGCCGGCGCCGCCATTAACGGCGGTGGGAAATGAGGGCGGCGTCGTTAGGATTTCTGATGAAGGGTGAGTGAGGGAGACGAGACGGGGTATGGGGAGGGGGGTCGATAAGGACAGTTAAATATCAATGACTAAACTGTTCTGAGCCGTTGATTTGATCAACCTCGACGGCTGGGATTGCTTGACGCCAAAACGACGTCGTTTTGAGTCTATCGAGGCAGGCCGGGTTTGGTGAGATGGGTTTGGGCCAGGGATGATTTTTGGGCTGGGTAATTCAATTAAATGGTCCAAATGTGGTTTATTATTAAGACCACCTATTTTAATTGCTTTCTCCTTCTTTTTTATTTAATTTTGTTTTCCTTTTGGTATTTTCTGATTTTATAAAAATGCAAAAATTAAAGTAAAGACCTAATATATTTTCAAAGTTAATCTAATCAATTCCTAAAATTGTTTAAAATCTATTTTCTGACAAATTCAACAATTAACAACTAAGGATGCAAAAGTAGACTATTTTTGTTATTTTCTTCATATTTTGTTCTAAAACCACTTAACCAGTAATTGATCCTAAAATATGAAATTAGATCCTAAATGCAAATGTCAAGCTTACTTTTATATTTTCATATGAATAAAAATGCACAAATAAAATGCAAATAATTATTAGAAAATAACACAAAAATTCACAAAAATTGTAAAAATAAAGAAAAAATCCTTTTGTTTGAATTTTTTTTTGGGAACAATTCATATAGGGCAAAAATCACGTGCTCACAATAGTGCCAGATGATCCCCCATACTCTCCAGATTCTCCCGCTTATCACAGCTTTCCCAACCACCCTAGTAGCTCCATCACTCGTCCTCCAACTACCTTTCCCAA
>NW_017676724.1:0-40145 GCF_001879085.1 Nicotiana attenuata
CGCAGGGGTATTTTTGTCCAGTTTTTCCAGCCTAGCATAAATAGAACATTTTACCATTTTAGGTCAAGTTTTATGTTCTGAACGCAGCTGAGCTCGTGAGACTCGATATTATAGCCATTTTTGGCACTATTGCTCTTTATTGTTGTAGTTTCTTCTTAATAATTAATTAATATGCTTAGTTCTTCATCTATTTCTTCAATTTCTGTACCTAGCATGAGTAGCTAAACCCATTAGCTAGGGTTGTGGCTCAACCCTAGTGTGGGTAATTGATGGGTGTTGCCATCTAAGGTTAGATTGATATTGGGTGTTTGTTATTTGGGTTGATTTTAGGTTTTAATTAAGCATTGGTGGTTGCAAACACTGATTCTAGCTTTGTGGGTCTAACTCTTCTTGAGAAAGAGAGTCCATGACCCCAAAATTCACCCAACAAGGAATTGGGATGGACTCATGAGAAATGTTAGTCCCAATTAACGGGTTAAACCTCGAGAGAGTAATCACCCTACTTGAACCCTAGTTGCTTGATCTAATTTGCCTACCCATTTGATCTCGAGAGAGTCAAGTGGGCAAATCACTCTCTCTACCGAGAGGTGTGAGAGTGGGTAAAATTGTGCAACGGTTATAGCATAAGCCCCAATTATGTCAATCGAACCTTAGTAACATCTACCCGTCAATTAGCCACCTAGGTGATGTCACGACCCTAGTGCCCTTCTTCCCATTAGATACAACCTTAGCAATTATTTCGTAGCATAATCTAGTTTCAATTAGTAGTTTGTTAATAGTAGTTTATAATCGAAAAAACCCAAAAATGATGGAAGTGACATTTAGAACAATTACACGACTCTAGTCTAGATAGATACCCAGCTCCAATTTCTAGCTCTCTGAGGAATTCGATCCCGACCCTCATATCGGGTAAAAGCTATTGCGACCCTCTCTTCCTACTTTATAGTAGTGTGGAGTTGGCAGCGATCAGTTTTGCCCAATTGACTCTCTCGAGACCAATTGGGTATGCATATTTGCCCAAGCAACTAGGGTTCAAGTCGGGTAATTACTCTCTCGAGGTTTAACCCTTTAATTGGGACTATCAAATCTCTTGAGTCCATCCCAATTCCTTGTTGTGTCAATTTTGGAGACTTAGGCTCTCTTTCTCAAGAAGAGCCCAAGTCAACTTAGCATAAACTAGCGTTTACAACCACTAATTCATAAATTAAACCATAAAATTGACCCAAATAACAAACACCCACAATCAATCTAACCTTAAATCACAACACCCATCAATTACCCACACTAGGGTTGAGCCACAACCCTAGCTAATGGGTTTAGCTACTCATGCTTGAAGATAAAATCAGAGAAATAGATGAAGAGAAAGACATATTAATTAATTACTAATGTAAATACAAAGTTTCAATGATTAAAACTATGTAAAGATGCCAAAAATGGCTAAGAAATATCGTCTCACGAGCGCAGGTACAGTATTGTAATATTTGATACCTAAAAATGGAAAAATGTTCTATTTATACTAAGTTGGAAAAACTGGACAAAATTTCCCCTGCGGGGTCAGTGCGGACCGCACAAAATGGTGTGCGGACGCACTAGGCTCTTGACTCTGAATAATCAACTCTCTGAACCCAGGCTCCGCGGACCGCACAGAATGGACTGCGGCTGCGGAGGCATCTAGCGTGGTCCACACAAACACGACCGCAGACCGCACAGGCTTGAACCTTGGCATTTGACATCTCTCTGAAGTTTGCTTCCGCGGACCGCATAAAATGGTAGTGCGGCCGCGGTGTCTTCAGTGCGAGCCGCACAATATCTACTGCGGCCGCACTGCTTTGATGCCTTAAAATCCAGGTCTCTGAATCTCCCTAGTGCGGACCGCACAAATTGTAGTGCGGCCGCACTAGGCCTGTTTGTCCTGAGTTGTCTTGTCTTTTGTACTTGTGCAGCACTCCTTTTGAGCCGATCTTTGACATCTCGTCACTTTTTTTATCAAACCTGCAATCAAGCACAACTTATGAGCCTTTTGGTATAATCAAAGCGTAAGCAAGAAGGAGCATGAAACACGTCAAAATCCCTAGTTATCAGCTAGCAATGGGAAAATTTTATTTGTCAGCGAAAGAAACGCCTACGTTATCTCCTAGACTAGCACAACTTAATGATTTCACATTGATAAACACACGGGGAAAGTTTTATGCAAGATCAAGAATGCTAAAATTCCAAGAAATTCAAGAAGCGAAGAATCCATTCAAGATTAGGATTTCATTTCCTTAAAGATTATGATTTGTTAGTTCTTATTTCCTAGTAATTTAATTCTTGTTTTAGTAGGATTATATTTGTAGTTCTAGTCAAACTAGGATTGTTAATTGGTATCCCATTCCTACTAGAATTCTTTTTCCTATTTTAGTAGGATAGGTATTCTTAGACTTATTCTTATTCTAGTCTAATTAGGATTAGTTTTCCTTAACCTTACCAATTTTACTCATTGTAAGACCTATTTAAAGGGCTTAATATGCTGAAAATAAACATGGGTGATTAGTTTTTCTAAGCTTTTGCTACAAAAGCGTGATTGATCTTTTATTTCATTCTTCTTCCTTTATTCAACGCTTCTTGCAATCTTGCGGGATTAAGGAACGTGTGGGTGTGGGTGAGGTTTCTTTCCATCTTACATTCTTCTAACGTGAGTTTGAAGAACGCTTTCGCTACTTTTGTGAAAAACTTTAGCGGAGTGATTTTGATTTTCTCTCTTCTTTGTACTTGAGAGGTGTAAAACCTTGAAAGTACATCAAAGTTCTAGACTACACAGGATAACACAGAATATCAATAATCTTACACACACATGGCACTTGACTCACTCAAGACGATTCTGTGCGACTCTCAAGTCAAGCAAGCATAGCAAGTTGAGAATTTTTAAGCAACAATGCACTAGGTGGCATACAAGTCAATCAACTGAGAAAAAGGCACAGAGTAGGATACTTACTTTACTTGCGCATTACAATTTAAATCATATATGCAGGAAGACAAAGCGCATGACATAACTTAACCTTCCAACACCAAACATGTCAATAGGTCCCTCAGAGCTAGGGCTAGGCATAATTTGGTAAATACCGAATTACCGTACCGAAACCGAAAATTTTGGTATTTGGTATACGGTATTTTGGTATTTGGTATGGTATTTGGTTTTAAGTTTTTAAAAAAATTGGTATTAGGTATGGTATTTGGTATTTTAAAATAAAATACCGAAATACCGATACCGTACCGAAATATATATTATATTACACAAAACAAATATTATCAATTATAACATAAATATAAAAAATCTAAAATTTTACTTTCCTTTATTCTCAAAGTTCATCAATTGACTCTAAACAAGTAACAAGACATTTCTAATGATCAAATATGCTTTTATGTACAATTTTCTCTATTTGGGTCGATATTTGGTAGTTTTGGACAAAATTTTTGTCAACAAACATTTTCAGTTTTGTATTTTTGAGTACTTTAATTAAGAATATTAAAGTATATGGCTTTATGCACTAGTTAGTATTCAAACCGAATAAACCGAAGTTACCGAACCGAATAAACCGAAACTGAAAGGAGAAAAACTGAACCATACCGAATTTAATTAGGTGCGGTATTGGTATAGGATTTGAAGAAACCGAATACCGATAATACCGAACCGAAATGTCTAAATACCGTACCGTACCGACCGACGAACACCCTTACTCAGAGCAATCTCAGTTTTTCTCTTATCCTACTCCTAAGAAAAAAAAAACTAAACTAGAATACCCGGTTCGAGCTCACCCTTGGAAAAGAACCGGTGTTGAAAGAAAAACCAAGGGATACTACCTAACTACCTAAAAAAAACAAAAGAAAATCTTTTAGGTATTTTTAATCAAACTTTAATCCCTCAAGAAATTTGTCCAACAGATCCATCGTCGGGAAAAGTCCAATTTTTTTTACCTTTTCTTCTATTTTTCTTTATGATCTAGCTAATTAGACTATGTTAGTCCTAAACTAAGCTAAAAGGTGATTAAAAAAACATTACACTGAAAAAAAGAAAAAATTATATAATTACAGTTCAAGGAGTATTCCCCCACCCCACACTTAAACAATGCATAGTCCCCAATGCATAATAAATTCTAAAATAGAGTAAGGTGGAAGGAAAGAACTCCCTACTAGTCGGAGTCTGCCTCCTCGGGATGCCCACCAGCTGCGGCAATGGGCTCATCATCATCTCCTAAGGGTACCAAAGCCATTAACCCCGTAGCTTCATCATCATCCGCATCCTCATCATCAGATTCTTTGTCAGTGATTTCATCCTCAAACGGATGAATGGGACTGCCTAGTGCTATGCCCAACATCTCCCTGGAATAATTGGAGAGATCACTTCGCAATTGCACGCGCTCCTCATCTGACACCCCTAGCCTGCTCATAATAACATTGAGGGATTTGTAAAGATACCTGTTAAAATTTTCGTCCCTCTCATTCCTAGCAGCTGTGTGAGCTTTGATGTGGACTCTAGCAAGGATGTGATGTCTAGCAATGCTTTGGGTGCCTCCACTACCTCATCATAGCCAGGGTACTCCGGTACTCCATGAGATGGCATGTACTGTGTCAGGATGTTGCCAAAAAAACCTTTTTATCCTCCCTCCAAAACGGGTGTGGCCCATCTCCCCAAGCATGAGATCACCTACATTTATAGGGTGCCCGGTCATCAGAAAGTAGATCACACACACTCGAGCTCGAGTGCACTCACTGTTATGCTCCACGGGCATTAATCTATCCTGTACAAAGTTCTGCCAAACCTTAGCCGTCTTGTTGAAGTCAAACCAGAGCATTTCAAGGTGACATTTCAAGGTGAATAACTCCCTTAGTCCGCGTCCACTTTTTATTAGAATCAACGCCACAAAGTGTGTGACGTATTGCTTGGTAGCGTGGACTTTTGACGAACTTTCGAAGCCTTCGTGGGTTCGGGCTATCAACTCCTAAAAAGCGACACAAGGCTTCCCTATTCATTGAAATATACTTTCCTCTGACATATGACTCGTCCCTTTTCGTGTCCCAGTTTGCATATAACTCTCTGACCATGCTTAGATTTGCAGGGCCCGGACATTCGAGGAGCTTATCCATCTTCTTGTCGATCAATGTAGCAAGTACATCTGGGAAGCTTCGTTCTAAGGCCTTCATATTTACCCCCATTTCAGACACATATCTCCATATGGAACAAAAGTATCATGCCATTTATTGGCGTCATCTCCTACAAGTTCCACCCAAGGCTGTGATTGCTTCGTAGACCCGCTAGCCACTTGCTTTCCATTGGCTTGTCAGGAAGAGCTCTTGCATTTCTTTGGAGGGGTAGCAGTAGTGGAGGACTTCCCCACCCCTTTGTCTTTAGCGGCACTATCACGAGCCATAGCAACCTACACATGACAAACACAAAGATGGCAGTGAATCAAGAAATTTCGCCTAAGGCCATTGTGAGGGGCAAAGAGGACCCCACACTTAAAACTGAAGGCTATGCATAATCGAATCACAAGATTGGCTCAACATGCACCAATGTGTCATCACAAGGCTATAGGTACTCAAGACTTCCCTATGCCATACAATTCAATTAGTCTAACATGGACGTAACTTAACTATGGTGCAAGCATAACAAAGCTAAAGTCTACATTACTACACTAATTTAGTATACTAACTACGACTTACAAGAGTTTACAACAAGAGACAATACCTCCAAACACCCCACACTTCGCCCAAACTCATATACAACTACACTCGGCTACTTAGACTTCACCGGTGTTCAAATTCACTCTCTTAAGCATTTTAGCAAACACCTTGTGGGCATCAATTTTGCTTCTTTTATTTAAACAATGGTGGAGCAAGGTGGCCCTCCCAAATTTACATGAAGTGGGGGGAATTATTGTTTTCTACTTCAAACACACATTCACAACCAAATTTTGCACCAAACTTCGTGTACCATAAGCCACCCACCATAATATCAAGAGATATGTCAAAAAAACCTATGGAATTTTGGGAAAGAGGACTAGAATTACACTAAGAAATTTCAATATACAAGAAAAGAGAGAACAAGAAGAACATACCTTTTAGTCTTGAGATGGAAGTGAGCAAGAAAGATATGTGAATTGGAAAATTTAAGAGAAAACAAAAAGAAAATTTAAAGAAGAAGCAAGAGAGAAGCGGCAGAATGTATTTTTTGAGAAGGGGGAATTTTTTGTTTTAGCTATTGTAATTTAAATGGGGAATGGGTTTTGGGTATGGGTTACGTTGTTTGGGTATATGGGTAATTGGGTTGAGTTATTTGGGTTGGGTAATTTAATTAAATAAAGAAACAAAAAATTAAAAAAAAATACACCTACATGACCCACCAGCCCAGCGCCCTACTCTGGGGCTGGCGTTGGGTTGCTTGGAGCTACTGTAAAGTGCGCCCCAGCCAGCGTGGGGCGCTGGGCTGGGCGCTCATTTCGCTAAATTTTTTTTTAAAACATTCCTGACTACCCGAGCACTCAATAAATACATTACACACACCCCACACCATTCCTACCTAAAAAAGATAGTCTACTCTAACTAGAAGAAAACAAAAAAATTAGCGACGAAATCAGTAAAAATTGGGTTGCCTCCCAACGAGCGCCTGATATAACGTCGCGGTACAACTCAATACATTTTTAAGCATCGTCCAAGTCCACCGAGGTCTTATGACATGCAATGTTACCACCCCAATAATGTTTTATTCTCTAGCCATTTATCAAGAAGGTACCACTTGAGCTCGTATCACGCAGTTCCACAGCTCCATGAGGCCTCACACTTACCACAACAAAAGGACTTGCCCAACGAGACGTAAGCTTTCCGGGGAAAAGCTTTAACCTTGAATTGAACAAGAGAACTTCTTGACCCGGCTCAAACTCTCAACGTTGGATGTGCTTGTCATGCCACCTCTTAGTATTTTCTTTATATAATTTGGCATTTTCATATGCGTGCAATCGAAATTCATCAAGCTCGTTGAGTTACAACAACCTCTTCTCACCAGCTAGGTCCATGTCCATATTGAGCTTTTTAATTGCCTAATAGGCTTTGTGTTCAAGCTCGACGGGCAAGTGGCACGCCTTCCTATAAACTAATTTATATGGAGAAGTACCTATGGGAGTCTTGTATGCAGTTCGATATGCCCATAATGTGTCGTCTAGCTTCCCGACCCAGTTCTTTCTATTTCCACTTACTGTTTTCTCCAGAATCTGCTTTACCTCTCTATTTGGAACTTCCACTTGACCACTCGTTTGGGGGTGATAGGCAGTGGAAACCTTGTGCTTAACTCCATACTTTGCAAGAACATTATTCAGCAATTTGTTACAGAAGTGAGTTCCTCCGTCGCTTGTCAACACTCATGGAGTCCCAAAGTGTGTGAAGATGTGCTTCTTTACAAAGATTACCACGACCTTTGCATCATTAGCAGGAAGAGAAATGACCTCCACCCACTTAGAAACATAGTCGACTGCCACCAAGATGTACCTGTGACCATTAGAGTATGGGAACGGTCCCATGAAATCAATCCCCAAAACATCAAAAAGCTCCACTGCCAGAATATATTGCAGAGGCATCTCGTGCTTCTTCATGATTGTTCCGGTTCTTTGGCATCTATCACACTTTTTAACAAAGGCATGTGCATCCTTAAACAATTTTGGCCAATAAAAACCCGATTGTAGCATTTTTTGGGCGGTTCTATCCCCACCTTGATGACCTCTGTATGGTGAAGCATGATAGTCATGCAGTATTACATTCATCTCTTCCTCAGGGACACACCTTCGTACCAACTAATCTGCGCACAACCTATATAGGAATGGCTCATCCCACATGTAGAGCCCCACATCATGTAGGAACCTTCTTCTATTATCGGGTGTCAATTCTGGTGGTATCACCCCACTTGCAATAAAATTCACATAATCTTCATACCACGGGGCTTCACTTGAGGTGATTGCTAATAACTACTCATCTTGAAATGTTTCTTTGATTGACCTTCCTTCAGCTATATGGCTCCAATTTTTTGATCTGGACAAGTGATCAGCCACTTGATTCTCTATCCCTTTTCGATCTCGAATCTCTAAGTCAAACTCTTGCAAGAGGAGGACCCAACGAATTAGCGTCGGCTTGGTGTCTTTCTTTTCAAACAAGTATCTGATAGCTAAATGATCTGTACAGACGATGACTTTGGTTCCCACTAGATAGGACCTGAACTTGTCACAGGCCCATACCAGTGCAAGCAACTCTTTTTCAGTAATTGTGTAGTTCATCTGGGCTGGATTCAGAGTTTTTCTCGCATAGTAAATGGAGTAAAAGATTTTATTTCTCATTTGCCTCAAAACAGCTCCGATTGCCATGTCACTCGCATCGCACATCAACTCAAATGGTTGCTCCCAATTCGGAGTAACAATAATTGGTGCAGTCACTAACCTTCCCTTCAGCTCCTCAAATGCTTTCAACCAGGCATAATCAAACTTGAAGGGGACATCTTTCTCAAGAAGCCTGCACAAAGGAGAAGAAATTTTCGAAAAATCTTTAATGAAACGACGATAAAAACCTGCATGGCCCAAGACTGCGAATGCCTTTGACGGATGTCGGTAGGGGAAATTTTTCAACCGCCTCCACCTTCGCTTTGTCCACCTGCAAACCGCTTTTGGACACCTTGTTCCCCAGGACTATACCTTCACGTACCGTGAAATGGCACTTTTCCCAATTTAGCACCAAGTTCGTCTCTTCATACCTAGCAAGCACTTTATCAAGATTCATTAAAACAATTATCAAAAGAGCATCCAAATACAGAAAAATCATCCATGAATACTTCTACAAATCTTTCAACCATGTCAGTAAAAATAGCCATCATACACCTTTGAAAAGTCGCAGGTGCGTTACAGAGACCAAAGGGCATTCTCTTGAACGCATACGTGCCATAGGTACACGTAAATGTGGTTTTCTCTTGGTCTTATGGGGCTATAGAAATCTGATTATACCCCGAATAACCATCTACGAAATAGCAGTATTCCTGGCCAGCTAATCGATCAAGCATTTGGTCAATAAATGGGAGGGGAAAGTGGACCTTGCGGGTGGCATTGTTCAATTTTTTATAATCTATGCAAATTCTCCACCCAGTGACAGTTCTTGTGGGAATCAAGTCATTATTTTCATTAACCACTACAGTCATCCCCCTTCTTAGGCACAATTGGATGGGGCTCACCCATTTGCTATCAGAGATTGGAAATACAATACCTATATCAAGCCTCTTAATCACTTCTTTTCTTACTACCTCTTTCATGATTGGATTTAGTTGTTGTTGTTGCTCTACACTTGGCTTGTGTTCGTCCTCCATGAAGATTTTATGCATGCAGAAAGCTGGATTAATGCCTCTATGTCAGACATCGTCCACCGAATTGCTCGCTTGTGCTCACGTTGCACTCTCAACAGCTTTTCTTCCTGCAATTTTGACAAGTCAGAAGAAATAATAACAGGTAAAGTGCCAGAACCTCCCTAATAAGCATATTGAAGGTGAGGGGGCAGGGGTTTAAGCTCCAATTTTGGAGCTTCCTCAATTGACGGCTTTGGAGAAGGCACACTTGGCCTATTTAGGGACTCAAAGGGGTGTATTCCCTCCATGTAAGCACAGGATGCATCAAGGATATGCATCATCTCCTCCACCTCATCATCAATCTCCAAGCTATCGAACAACATGAGTGCTTTCTCTAGAGAATTGTCTACATATGCACTCCTGTCAAGAAGTTGCTCATCCACTTCCATAATAGATACCATCAAGAGCTCCTCATAATGGCGAAGAAGTTGGATTGCGTTGTAGACATTAAAGACTGCTTCCTCGTTGTCCAACCTTATAATCATTTTTCCTTCTCTCACTTTAATAATTGCATCACCAGTAGACAAAAGAGGTCATCCCAATATGATTGGAACCTGTTCATCAGCCTCATAATCTAGGATAATGAAGTCCGCTAGGAAGATGAATTTCCCAATTTGCAGCAACACATCTTCAATCACTCCTTCAGGGTATGCTACAGACCTATTAGCTAGCTGCAACATCACAGTGGTTGGTCGAGGAGTTACTAGACCCAATTGCTTGAACAAGGACAAGGGCATCAGATTTATGCTCACTCCCAAATCACAAAGAGCACGACCCACATCAATATTACCAATTCGCACAGGGATGGTGAAGCTGTCAGGATCCTTAAGCTTTTGAGGAAGCTTGTTTTGGATCCTTGAAGTGCATTCCTCAGTAGTGCAACTGTTTCGAATGTAGTATGTACTTATCATACTTTGGAATTTCACGAAGTACATCCACCAATGGAATATTCGATTGAACCTGGCTTAACATAGAGAGGAATTTGTTGAACATGCGATCATCATTCTTTTTCTGCAATCTCTGGGGAAGGGTGGTGATGGCCGTGCAGCCTCCACTGGCTCTGAAGTTGCATTATTTTTCTTTGACACGTGTGTTGCCTTAGGAATCAACTCCCCCTCAGGTATAGGCTTGTCTTTTCTCTTCTTTGGCACTTCCTCGAGTTCCCTCCCGTTTCAGAGTGTAACTACATTAACTTGAGGGTTCTTCTTTGTATCATTGGGAAGAGCGCCTGCAGGTCTAGTATTTTCATTTGCTGCTAACTTCCCCATTTGCCTCTCAAGATTTCTGAAATCGGTCCTAAGCTGTTGATTGTCAAGCAACAACTTCTTTAGCAAGTCATTCGTACTCTCTTCTATCTGTTGGGGTGGCTTCTAAGGTTGATTGAAATTTCCTTGGGGCCTGTAATGATTTTGATTCGGCTGATTTTCGACGCATGAGAAGTTGGGATGATTCTTCCAATTTGGATTGTAAGTGTTCCCATATTGTGTATGTTGATTCATTGGACCTCTGCTCTGTTGCCCCACATATTATATAGATTTATGATTCGTCGGGCACATGTCACTCATATGACTGTCACCACATAGTTCATAGCAAATAGACATCTGTTATACATGTTGCATCTGCTGTGTTTGTTGCATTGTCATTCTATTCATCTGATTTGCCAATTTTTCTATATCGGCTCTCATGGCTGAGAAGTCATCAAGCTCAATCAACCCGGATGCCTTCTGTTTAATTGCTCTTCGTGAGTCCCCATCTCCTTGCCAATTCTGGTCATTAGCAGTGAAGTTATTTAGCAAGAGTTGGATTTCACTATACGGCTTTGCCAGCAACTACCCCCACAAGCTTAATCAAGATTCATCTTTGATGCCTCGTCTAGTCCATCAACAAAAGTGTGACCCAATACCTCATCAGTATGACAATAATGCGGGCAGTCTCTGAGTAGCTTCTTGTATCTTTCCCAAGCTTGACGGAGTGTCTCGCCATCCCGCTGTTGGAACCCAAGAATCTGACTCCTCAACGACTTTGTTTTCTTAGTGGGGAAAAACTTAATTAGGAATGTCCTTGCTAGATCATCCCAATTGTGGATTGAGTTTGCGGGCTCCTTTTTCAACCATTCCTTAGCTTGCCCCAGCAGTGAAAAGGGAAATAGTGTCAGCCTAACATAATCCTTGGAAACGTTCAGATAAGTGTAAGTGTCCGTAATTTCCAGGAAATTCTGAATGTGCCTCTGCGGGTCTTCATGAGATAGACCCACATATTGCCCTGTGGACTGAATCAGCTGTACCATATACTGTTCGAGTTCAAAATGCCCTGTGATCTCAGGCTTCACAATAAACTGAGTCATATTAGCAAGATTGGGCCTTGCGGCTTCTATCACCGCACGTTTTTCATTACCTGCCATCTCTGTTGGCTGTGGTTGAACTACGATGTCCAGCTCTCCTGCTATTCTAGTTCTAGCTTCGACTTCCCTTCTCACTCTATGAAGTGTTCGTTCAATTTCAGGATCAAGAGGAAGGAGATTGTTTGCGCTTCTACTCCTCCGCATTCAAGAGTAGAGCCTGTGTTAACACAAACAAGGTAAACTAAAAATTAGAGCTTGAACAAATAACTAATAAAAGCTTAACTCAGTCAAGAAGCTAATTTCTGAGTCCTCGACAACAACGCCAAAAACGTGTCGCGGCCAAAAACACTCAAGCAAGTATACGTGGTCGCCAAGTAATAGAGTAGTGAGTAGAGTATCGTTCCAACGAAGACTTATGATTAACTTTTGACTGATTCAAACTCAATTAACTTATCGATTCAAGAGATTTCTCACAAAATATAGAAGTGACTAATTTACTACCTAAAACAATCGAGCAATGAATTAACTAGAAATCAACAAAAACAATTAAGCAATTTCGAATAACAATCAGTAGGAGAGTATATTCCAGAGTCACGGGTTAGCTAACAATCATGTTGCGTTGTTGGCTTAAAATGACTAATTGATTTATCTGGATTGTTAATTGACAGGGTTGATATTACTCATAAGAATCTGTCGAGTCCTTACTCGCCTATTCAAGTTAACTTAATGCCTATATGTCTACGAAATTGAGATTAACCAGAATGCATTTACAATTTCTGTATTTCAACCAAGAAAGGCAATTAGGTATATGTCTATCCTAATTGCGAATCTGTTCCCCGTTTCCCAGGTTCAAGAACTTGCTCTATTTAATTCTGTATGCAATCTAGAATTCCCGCTTTCGAGTTCAACTTTAGATTCATAGGTAGTATTTCAATGATAGCTACTCAGCAAAATAATTAAAAACAAAATTAAATAAACAACTAAATATGATAAAATCCAT
The DNA here is from genome assembly GCF_001879085.1 of Nicotiana attenuata. Taxonomy (NCBI): domain Eukaryota; kingdom Viridiplantae; phylum Streptophyta; class Magnoliopsida; order Solanales; family Solanaceae; genus Nicotiana; species Nicotiana attenuata. Next base: position 12,748 of record NW_017676724.1, read on the forward strand.
TTCATTAAATTAAACTTCAAACATCAACATTCATGTATGTTAGTTTGTGTGAGTCCACCAACCAGTAGAGTACCTGGTCCTCTACGAGATTCTACTGAGAATGCTAATAAAACTGTACGTAAATAAGGCAGAGAATTTTTACGTGGAAAAATCCCACACAAGGGTATCAAAAAACCACGACCTACACCTGGAGGCTTTTAACTTCACTAACTTGTAAAAACCGATTACAAGCCACTTTGTAATGACTCCATTACAAAGAATTTACTCAACTAACTTGTGGTACTCTTACCACAAGCTACTTCGTGACTCCCTAGTTACAAAGACTTTTTTGTGATGCTCTCACCACAAGCCACTTTGTCACTCTACAGTTACAAAGGCTTTTGCTTATGACTAAACCTAGCCACAACGTAAACTCAAGAAGTTTACGGATTTACAAAAGGATTCCTAATCAACGCTTCTAGCTAAGCAATTTAGAAGATACAATAAGTACAATCACAAAGTTACAACACAACTAGGACAACAACATGCTAACTTTAGGAACTAGTCCGTAGTTGCGTTCAACTTTGTTCTTCAAGCTCGTGAGGATTGGTTTTCTATTTTGGCAAGAGGCTTGAATGAGAAACTGAAACCTTCAAGTGATGTTGCAATATAAACTCATGTTGGTACACCTTGATTACATCACTTGAAATGATGTGAGCACTTTAGTTTGTCAGGAATGAGTGGGCGCTGGAAACAGTGCAGTGCGGCAGAAACAGTGTAGGCAGTCACTTCGTTTCCAGTTGTGTCCAACTGACTTTGTACTGCTATGAGGGAACCACAAGGGTAGCAAGTCCTTGTATAGTTTCCTAGCTCCTGAAGCTGTAACAGTTCACATATAGCTGGGATCCGTTAAATGCAGTGTAGTCCAAGTGTGTCAGGTTCTTGACATTAAGTTTGTTAGATCATCAAAACACCAGGCAAAGATATTGAAAACCTATCAATTTTCCCCTTTTTGATGATGACAAACTTAATATTAAAAACGAGGATTTAGAGAGCACAGAGAACCATATTGAGTAACAGGAGAACACAAGTTCCCCCTGACTCTATGCCCTTTCGTACACAAGTTCCACCTGAGTTTATTACTCATGACCTTAGAACAATAGGGTTCTTAGCCATTCATGTTCATACAATCATCAAAAATAAGTTTTTTCAAGCATAAAATCAATGAGTACTAGGAAAGGGATGGAAGAATTGATCAAATCCGTGCTTCCAAGTGTTTGGCACTTTCGTTCTCCTCTCAAAGTCATGTCCTCCCCCTTCAAAATAGGTTTAGGTTGGCTTTTATATGAGTTGGGAGCGTCTTGGGGTCAAAATAACCGAGTTCTAGTCGGAATAGGACAATTTCACGCCTTGAGTGTCCAGGGCAGCGTGGGGCGCTGGCCCTGGCGCCCAAAATAGTTTGCTTCTCAAATTTTATTTTTTTCTTTTTCTTCCCAATTTCGCTCCAATTCGTGCCATTTCGTCCCAAATTACATCCCAATGATTCCTACATATAGAAATACCACAAATAAGCACAAATCATCATACTATACATCTCAAATCTTCGAGACATGAGCAAAGATATATATCAAAATATACATACATTAAGCTGATTATCAGGCAACATAGCTGACATGGCAAAATTATGTGCATACCACACTGAAAAAGCGCGTGAATGTAATACTTTGATGGAAAAAGTATTAAAAATATATAAATAATGAAAAGACAACAAAAAGAAAAAAGAAAAAAACTAAAGCTTCCTCGGTTCTTCCCAGCGCACTTCGTCCTCCTAGAGGCCCAGTTTGGTGCCACGTGTCAAGTTACGTGGCTCGCCAAGTCAAACGGAAGAGCCAATAGGATCATGACACGTGTCAAAATGACAAGGCATGCCAAGTCACACTAAAAGGCCAATGAAATCGCGCCATGTGTGCAAGTGACATGTTCTGGCCAATCAAATGCGGCCATGTCACACTTCAATTTGATTGGTCGGAAAGAATTTGTTCTTATCATGACTCTTCCCTTCCACAACTATAAATAGGGGTCTTCATAACTCAGAAAAGACACCAGAAGCTATAACAAGAACCAAGAAAGAGCTCGTGGATCAAACGTTGCAAATTCCTCCACAAGTTTCAAGCTTCAAGCAATCAAGTTTAAGCTCAAGAACGAAGAACAAATCAAGTTCGGGCTCAAGAACGAGGAACAAAGCAAGTTCAAGTTCAAGTAATCAAACTCAAGATCAAGAACGAAGTCAAATCAAATACAACGCGTTCAAGATCAAGACTACTTGTTCGTGATAAAATTCATGGCAACAATCAAAGTGTTCGTGACGGACAAATCAAATTCAAATTCAAGATCAAGCTCAAAGGCCGTTGAATTTATACTAGAAAAGTAGAATCAGAGGAATCATAGAGATTGTAACACTCAAATATTCGAAATAAAATACTACGATTGTTGCGATATTTTCGGTCTTGATTTTATTTTCTCGACGCAAATTAATTGTCTACAAATTCTGGCACGCCCAGTGGGACAATCTCTACCTCTCATCTCAACTTTTCAATCACCAAAGTCTGAGAACATTGAAATGGCTTCAAAGAAAATCAACTCCGGTTCAACTTCCACCAAGGCTGCTAGCTCCAGGTTCTACATTGATGTGGAAATCATCCTCGATGTTACCTTTGGAAGCTTCGGACCAGTTACGAGGAGCAAAGCAAGCTCTTTAGGACAACAAGCACCCCAAGTGCTGTCCGCATCAACTCCAGTTTTCGGATCTTCATCCTCAAAAGGAGCAAGATCTTCCACAAATGCATCTGAAGGAGGAAGCGATGTTGCTGAAATGATCAAGAAAACTCTTGCTCTACTTGACCTCTCCGGATCCAAGCACTCTACTGTGAAGGAAGATGATGATGCTTCAAGTGATGGATCCTCCCCACTTACACCACATAGCGTGAGCCAATCAAGGATCACTCTGTGTGAAAATCCATGCTACTCTCCGTCGTCCACGACAATCATGCAAGCCATGGTGACAAACACTTCATCTATGGAGGAGCAGTTGGCAAACTTGACGGAAGCAATCGTTGGCTTGACCAAATGCATGCAAAATCAAGAGGCTAGAATTGACAAGCTAACAGACAGGGTGGGAATCTTGATGGAAGAAGAATCCACCCATGCACCCGGCAAGCTCCCAGAGGTTCTAGAGAGTGACTCTCCCCCAAGACAAGCAGCATCCACTAAGGCTATCCCTGTCTCATCTGAAGGGATGATTCCAATCGATCAATTGAAGGAGTTCATTGAAGGAACCATTAAGAACAAATATGAAGTTGCTGCCAAATCCTCCCTTACATATGCAAAGCCGTACACTGCAAGGGTCGATATGTTGAAGATGCCTGCTGGCTATCAACCTCCGAAGTTTCAACAGTTTGATGGTAATGATAACCCAAAGCAACATGTTGCGCACTTCGTGGAGACGTGCAACAATGCTGGGACTTATGGAGATTACCTCATCAAGCAGTTTGTCCGCTCGCTAAAAGGAAATGCTTTTGACTGGTACACGGACCTCGAGGCTGGATCTATCGACAGCTGGGATCAACTAGAGCAAGAGCTCCTCAATCGCTTTTATAGTACGAGACGTACTGTGAGTATGATAAAACTTACAAATACTCGTCAACGAAAGGGGGAACCAGTTATCGACTTTATCAATCGGTGGAGGAATGCAAGCCTCAACTGCAAAGACAGGCTTAGTGAAGCTTCAGGCATAGAGATGTGCATCCAAGGCATGCATTGGGGATTGCGCTACATCTTGCAAGGTATCAAGCCTGGCACATTTGAAGAACTTGCAACTCGTGCCCATGACATGGAATTGAGCATGGCCTCCGCTGGAAATGAAAGGCTGCCCATCTATGAACCTCGCAAAGGGAATGACAAGCAAGAAGTCAGGAAGTGGGGCAAGTTCGTACCCAAGTCTGAAAGCAAAGAAGCTATGAATGTCAACATGTCACCTATGAAGTTCACGACGAAGGTGAGCAAGAAGCAGAGTATGAAATCCACTTCTTTTCAAGATAAGCCAAGTGGAAAGTTGACTCTAAAAGAAATGCAGGAGAAAGAGTACCCATTCCTGGATTCTGATGTGCCAGCCATTTTCGAAGAACTCCTCGAGTTAAATCTCGTTGAGCTTCCGGAGATGAAGCGACCAAATGAAGCTGGGAAAACGAATGACCCAAATTATTGCAAATATCACCGACTTGTAAGCCACCCTCTAGAGAAGTGCTTTGTCTTCAAGGACAAAGTTATGGACTTGGCCCGTAAAAAGAAGATCGTGCTTGAAGATGAGAAAGCAAGCGCGAACCAAGTCTTATCACCTTTGGCTCATTCAGTCTAGATGAGTTATGCAGTTTAAAAGGAATCAAAAATGAAGATTTACTAGTGAAAAACAAAGTTGAAGACGATCAACTTGATGATGATGAAGGTTAGACGTTAGTGACTCGTCGTAGGCGCCACAAAAGGAGCCCACGAAAAGAATCAGTAGAACAACCAACAAGGAAGATGATGGTAAAAAAACCAACGTAAAAAGAATCCAATTAGGCATTTGAAGAAAGCAAAAGTGGAGATGCACCATTCTCAAAAGCCACGAAATCCAGTGACCTTGGAGGAGTTTTTACCTGGTTCCGCACGAAGATTTCCCATGAGGGTATCGATGCCTCTTGTTGCCATGCTGACAAAGGGGAAGAAAAGAGTGATGACCTACCGTTGGAACCATCTCCGAAAAAGCTCAGCGACTCCACTCCTCAAGAAGTTAATGCTTGTGAGGAAAAAGTCACGTTCACAAATGACGATCTTCTGCTAGGTGACACTCTTCATAACCGCCCATTGTAGCTGGTCGGCTATATGCGTGATGAAAAGGTAAATCGAATTTTGGTTGATGGAGGATCCTCAGTGAACATTTTGGCAATTCGCACTGTGAAAGAACTTGGTATTCCCATGAACGAACTCTCAGAAAGCCGTGTGATGATCCAAGGATTCAACCAAGGGGGGCAAAGAGCCATAGGCGCGATCAGGCTGGAAATCAAAATTGAAGAGATGCAATCAAGTGCATGGCTGCATGTAATCGACGCGAAAACTTCATACAATGTCTTGCTTGGAAGGCCTTAGATACATGAGAATAAAGTGGTTCCATCTACCTACCATCAATGTTTAAAATACTATGAGGGTGAAGTCGAGAAGAAGATAGTTGCCGATGATGAGCCATTCACCGAGGCAGAGTCACACTTTGCCGATGCAAAGTTTTACTTGAAGAACCGCATTGAGAAGGAGATAAAAGTTGATGATGGCAAGAAAGTAAGTCGTGCGCTCCAATATGTCCCTAAAAGGAATAAAGATGAAGGTGAATCATCTAATCTCCAAGCTAACCTACTAAAGGAGTTAACTCTTCTGGTCAAACGAATTGAGGCAGTAAAGTCGTCCTCAATGCCGCTTGCAGGGTTTGTGGCCCAAAATCGTTTGCAGAATGTGGCACTCCCTACAAAGCGAACAGTTGAAGGTTTTGATCCTAACGCTTACAGGCTATTTGCAAAAGCTGGATACAATCCTAATGAGCCGTCAAAGTTAGGGAAGCAACCACCTTAAGCTATAACAAGAAGCAAGAAAGAGCTCGTGGATCAAACGTTGCAAATTCCTCCACAAGTTTCAAGCTTCAAGCAATCAAGTTTAAGCTCGAGAATGAAGAACAAATCAAGCTCGGGCTCAAGAACGAGGAACAAAGCAAGTTCAAGTTCAAGTAATCAAACTCAAGATCGAGAACAAAGTCAAATCAAATACAAGGCGTTCAAGATCAAGACTACTTGTTCGTGATAAAATTCGTGGCAACAATCAAAGTGTTCGCGATAGATAAATCAAATTCAAATTCAAGATCAAGCTCAAAGGCCCTTGAATTTATACTAGAAAAGTAGAATCAGAGGAATCATAGAGATTGTAACACTCAAATATTCGAAATAAAATACTACGATTGTTGCGATATTTTTCAGTCTTGATTTTATTTTCTCGACGCAAACTTATTGTCTACAGTTATATATATATATTTGTTTTTAAAAATCTTGTACTAAATGGCTGGAGATACATGTGCAACACACGTGCCGAGAAATTAATAGGTATGTAAAACACACACAACATATATAATCCTACTTCTTTTGCAAATCGTTTTTTCAATTGTTGCCATTTCACTAGACTCAATTATTGTTGGCTTGTACATACAGAATCTCCTCTATATATATACTCAAACCTCAATAAGATAACTAAAATTTTACCCTTACTCTTTTTCTTAAGCTAAATTATGAGAAATTGTTAATTTGTTTCCTTTTTTCCAATAAAATTATTCATCTTATGTGCTACTGTTACTAGTTTAAGCATCAAAGAGATTGTTCCTTGATCATGATTTTTTCAAATATCTTTTGAATATATTAATTACTAATTATTAGGACATACAATACTTTTCATATAATTTTTAAATATGTATATTTATTTCAGAAAAATTGAAGACTCAATAATGCACATCAAAATTAAGTTGCTTGACTCTCATGCTCTGACTCGCACCACATAAAAAGAAATAGAGCGTGTATATATAATAATAAGATACAGAAAAAATTTGATTATATAATCACTATCAGAATCTCTAAGAGTGATAAATCGAAAAAGTTGACTTGTTTTGAGAAGTTAATATGAGCATGTTCCCATACTGACGCCACTATTGAAGGGTAAATAATACTACCATGTTTGGCATCAATTTTTCATTTGCACTAATTTTTTCCTCATTAATTGTTCTCATAAATATTAAATAATCCATGCCATATTCAAAGAAATAAGCATGAGTAACGAAAGTATGTTTTAATAGTGTCATATGTTTTTTTTCAAACAATTGTTTACTAAGTTACTTGTGATATACGTGCAACGTGTGCCAAAAAATTAATATGTATATAAAACACACACAACATATACACACAACCCTACTTCCGTTGCACTTCACTTTTTCAATTGTTGCCATATACTAGACTTCATTTTTTTTTTTTTTGACCAACAGAGGATATTATATATTAACGCTACGGAATATTGTTTGTTTCATCATCCAGAAAACAACAAGCCTTAAGGACATTTATATTGCCCCAGTTGGATAGCTTGGCACATACAACAGTAGTAATAGCCTTAACAGAATAAACACATTCAGCCCTATCAGTAGCTAGATTATTTATTACATAAGAAGGCAGTTTGTCCAGATATTGATGATTCCTTCCTTCTTTCAGAGCTTCCCTTGCCAGTTTATGGGCTACTTTGTTTCCTTCCCTGAAGTTATGGATGATCTTCGGCTGACTCAGCTGGAGCATTAATGACATGCATATGCATATGAGTAAATCGTGAGAAACACAGCCATAGTTAATAAGGTTGATTACCTCTGTAACTTCAGTTTCAACGCTCAAAGGAGTGAAACCCTTCCTCAGAGCTATGTTAAGCCCTTCCTTGAGTGCTAGTAATTCAGCCTGAATAGGTGAGGTTACCGGCCATTGGTGTTGAAAACCCATTATGCCATTGCCTTTGTGATATCTGAATAACCCTCCTAATTTATCCTCTTTCTTGAAGGCCCCATCAATATTTAATTTGTAGAAATTTGGTTGTGGCTTATGCCATGCAACTTTTATTGCATGGGAGGGAACATTATTTTTTTCTTTTCCAGTGAGTAACTTGTACTCAGTTGCCAGAGCTATAGCAGGCTTTGGATTGAAGCTGTGGGTAGTGTTGGAATGATTGTTATTATTTCGATTGAGCCAAATGCTTCATAGGATAAAAGGATATAGGTCTTTCATTTGAGGTGCTGGGTGGGGTGGTGATATCTAAGTTGTTGATGTTATCCAACCAATGGGACATATTATGGGTTTGGGAGGTTTTAAGGCCCCATATGTTCCAGTAATTGCGAACTGCTTTACAGTAGATAAAGATATGTTCTATAGTTTCCTTATCATTTTTGTAAAAAGGACATGTGAGATCTATATTTATGCCAATGTTGTAGAGGTAAGATCTAGTGGGGAGTTTGTTGTGTCGGCATTTCCACAATAAATATTTGATTTTATTGGGGCATTTTATCACCCAAATCCAACTAAAATCCGTAGGCCATTGAATGCTGGGAGTAATTAGCTTACAACAACTTTTAGAAGAGAAATTACCATCCCCAGTTAAGTCCCAATTCATTTTATTGGTAGAGCCTTGTCTAGGTTCTAAAGCTAGGATGCAATTCCTAATATCGTTGGGAAGATTGTCTGGAATTTTTCCTAATTCCCACTTATTATTGACCCAAATATCCTTAATTGTAAGGATTTTGCTAGACTCGGTGAGGGGATTCTCTATCACCTGTCTAAGATTAGGTGCTCTAGGGATCCAATTTGATTGCCAAATGTTTAAATCTGAGTTTGAGCCAGAAATCCATTTTATACCCTTGTTATAAATTTTCCAGCCTTTTATTACACTTTTCCATATGAAGGAAGTGCTATTAATATTTTTCCTAGAGCCATATATTGAAGAGAGAATTTTTGACCAAGGATTGTCTGAATTATGAAGGAGCCTCCAAGTGAGGCTTGCCAAATTAACAAGGTTTTTATGTTTTGCTGAGCGGACACCAAGCCCTCCTTCACACTTATCCCTAGTCACCGTATCCCAGGCAATTAGATGAATTTTTCTAGAGGTGTTAGTAGAACCCCAGATGAAGTTTCTTTGTATTTTGTCAATATGATTGAGAATTTTGATAGGGAGGTAGTTGTATTGCACAATGTGATTTGGCATACTGTTTAATGTGAAGGAGGCAAGTATAATACTACCTGCCATACTAAGAAAGTTTGATTTCCAAGAGGCTAATTTTTTTATCATGTTATCAATAATGAATTGGTAATTAGAAGATTTTGGTTTGATATTCGTGATAGGGTAACCTAGGTATTTTTCAAAGTTTTTACTAATAACATATTGAAAAGCTTTACCAGGTCTTTGGATGTGTGTTAGGGGCGATTTCTGGACACTGTTATTTTTGATTTGTTGTAGTTGATTTTTTGGCTAGATATGTTGCAAAAGAAAATTTGAGGCAATTAAGATAGTTGCTGGTGACTTTTTATCAATTGTACACATTATAGTTAGGTCATCCGCATAAAACAGATGGGATAGTTGGTATTGATTTCTCCCCATAGTGATAGGAGTCCAAGAACCAATGTCTAATTTGGATGGATTGCATTTCCATACAAAGAATAAAAATATATGGGGATAGCGGATCCCATTGTCTAATTCCTCTACTAGGAAAAAGAAATTACTTCTACTACCGTTCACCAGGATAGATATTCTCTAGTGGTTATGCAACTCATAATAAATTTTGAGATCCTGGGAGGAAAGTTGAAGTGACGAAGAGTTCTATAAATAAATGACCATTCTAGCAGGTCAAAAGCTTTTTCAAGGTCTAATTTAGGGACCATGTTTGCTTTGGAGCCTAATTGTTTGTGCATTTTTAGCATAAGCTCCTGGATTATGATGGCATTATCACACGTACGTCTTCCCTTAATAAAGCTAGCTTGGTGTAGACTAATAATCTTACCAAGATAAGGCTTTAATCTAGTTGCAATATTTTTTGTAATAATTTTGTAAATAGTGTTACATAAATCAACAGGCCTGAAATTCTTCAGATTGTTAGCATTGGGAATTTTTGGGATAAGGCAGAGATAAGTATCGTTTATGCCTTCAGGAAGAATTTCTGATTCAAAAGTTTGGCTACAAAGATCTATTACTGATGATTTGAGAGATTTCCAATACTTTTGAAAGAAAAAAGGGTGTAAGCCATCAGGCCCTGGGGATTTATAGGGTTTGAAGGAAAATATAGCATTTTTGATTTCTATAGGGGATATATTGGCATCAAAAGATGATAGGTCTATTTGTTGATGGCTAGGGGGGGTCACTTTTTATGGAAGACCAGTTTAATGACTATGGCTAGTTGAGAAGATTTTCTTGAAGTATGAGAGTGTATGATCCATAATTTTTGGTGGATCATCAATCCACTTTCCTTCCGAATCTTTGAAGTAGACTATTTTATTTCTTCTTATATTGTTAGTAGCACTAATATGGAAAATTTTGAATTAGAATCCCCTTCGTTAAGTCAATTTATTCTAGATCTCATTTTTCAGTAATCTTCTTCCATCTTAAGAATGTTATTATAATCAGTTTTAAAAGTGATTTCCAATTGGTTTAGGAAATTGTTAAAGCCATACGAGGTAGATTTCTGAAAGCCAATGAGTCTGGCCAGAATTTTCCTCTTCCTTTTAAATAGATCGCCAAATGTATCATTTTTCCAGTCAATGATACGATGTTTAAAAATATTAGAAGCCTCAATAAAGCTATTGTTAAGCCAGCATTCCTTGACTATATTCCCAAACTCTGGATGGCCACTCCATAAGTTTTCTAATCTAAAAGGTTTGGGAAGAGGATTATTTAATTTGGGGATTAATTTTAGTAGCACAGGGAAGTGGTCTGAGTGAGTTTTAGGCAGATGGATGATGGATGCCTCGGGAAATAACTCGACCCATTTTTTATTAGCAAAAACTTTATCTAATCTTTCCATTATACGGTCACTATTAATTTTTCGGTGATTAGACCACGTATATTTACAACCCTTAAAAGCCAAATCCATTAGTTTGCAATAGTTGTTTTTTTATCAGATTTGCATCTCGTTTTCAGCTAATAGGGTTTCCTCCACATCTATCATTAGCTACTAGCACATCGTTTAAGCATCCCCCCCTAGTAACCATGCATCTTTATAATTATCAAAAATATTGAAAATATTTTCCCACATTATTTCTATTTGAGATGATTGTGCTAGCATAAATAGAGGAAAATAACCAAGTATGGCGAATAGGTGGTACCTCGATCAGGGCATGAATCTCATTGTTTCTTTTGACAAAGTTGTTGACGTTCACTAAGCTTGTATCCCAAGAACTGCCATACCACCTGATTGTCCCTCAGCTGGAACTCCAGTCATGTCCGTGAAGCCAAATTCATTCATTAAGCTACCATGATTAGTCATCCTAGCCTCTAGTAAAGCTACCGTGCACGAGTGGTGAGTGGCTATAAGCTCATGAAAAATCCTTCTAAACTCTTCATTATTTCCTCCCCTGATATTTCAAATAATAAAATTCTTAGCACGATTCATGGCTTAGGGATGGGGTTGAAGATAACCATTCATTTGATTCCCCTGGGGGGATAGTGTGTTCCTCCTTAATGATGGAATCAGGATCATTGCTAGTTTCCCCACAGTTGGATCCTGGGGAGGACGCATGTCCATGGTGAACTTGAATAGTGAAGCAGGACAAGCTAGAATGAGCCCCTTCTCCCGCATCTCCTCGAATAGATAGACTTTTACTTCGTCTAGGTTTGTGGATTCTACCGAGAATTCCCCTACTAAGTTGATTTCCTCTTCTATTCCCTCCTCCACCGGATTTCCCATATTTTGGTGCATTTGAGGTTGAGGAGATTGCTGGTCCATTGGCCCTAGGTTCACTGGGATTTGAGGCTGCATGTTGCTCAAAAGAGTTCCCCAATTCATTAGGATTGTGTTGAGAGCAGTGATCCCTTGCGAAGGAAAAAAAGGGATATCCAACCCCATGTTTTGAGGTAGATATAGATTTTGGTTGTAGTGTGGTAGTAGATTCCACTATGCCCGCATAGCTTGGATTAGGTTGTTGTTCATTCCTGGTGCTAGTGGTTGCATTATGTTCTTCACCCAGATGTGGTTCATGTAGTTGCTCATTGCTAGATGTAATCCCTCGGATACAAGTTGTGCTAGGGATTGAGAATTTTGGATCACTATGATGTTCTCCTGCCCATTGATGTTGAGCTGGAGTGATATAACCCTTCCCATTAGTCCTAACTCTATCCAAGAGGTTGGATGGTGATCCTGAGGAGGGGGGGGGGGGGGGTTGATCATAGATTATGGGAAGATTTGAGAGTTGTAGAGGAAAGGAAGAGAGATTTTCCATTGTTTGTGTGCGTTGCTTCCTTAGAATTTGGATTAGTATGAATCTCCTCCTTTGGTGACCTAAGGGGATTCTCGGCATTATTGTGAGTATGGATTTGTTGATTTAAGGTGTTTGATGGAGAGGTAGGGAAAATTATTGCCTCTATTTGCATGGCACTTGAAGGATTTAGCGTGTTAGGATTAATACGAAAATTTGCATGCGTTTGTTTAGGCACATGTTCCAAGATTTGAGACATTTGTCTCAAGGAATTTTTTTGTTTGGAGGAGTGTATGCCCGCATGCATTTGAGGGCTGTAACTTAATTGGTGGTATGTGTTAATGGAAGTGTTTAGGGTCTCATGGTTAGGTTGGAAGGAAATATTTTCTGATTGGGTAGGGATTTTATTAGAGGGTCCACTAGGGTATTATCAATTTTGTCCTTTAGTGAGGCAAATTGAGAGAGATTTCATTTGTCTTTTGTGACCGGTTCATGCACTTAGGAATAGTGGTTTTTGGTTACTTTCAATAGTGGTAATACCTATATCCATGGTATTACCTAAATCCATTTGTTGAGGGTCTATATTGATTCTTGAGAATCGATTATTAGTACTTAGGGGATTATTAACAATTTGATTTGAGGAATGATTGAGGTATCCCTCAGGGGTTTGATTATTATTAAAAGAATTATTAGTAGACTTGTGAATATATTTTAATTTTTGGGTTATAATGTACTTATCTGTTGATGCATTGAACAACTTAATATTGATACCTGAATCCTGGGATTTTCCAACTGCTTCATTTGGTTTTGTGATCTTGAACTTTCTGCTCCTTGAAAATGAGACTGTGATCCATCCATCCGCTTGTGCTATTGTTGGATTAGAATTTGCAGTTGGTGCTAGGTCTGTTGAGAGGGAGATCCTTTCGTTTATGGTCTTATTAGGGTGCAGTAGGTGGTTTTGTGGCCTAGTCTACCACACGTTTTACAAAGGAAGTTGTCTGCTTCATATTGGATATACTATTTATGAGTACCTATGTAGATGAATCTTTTTACCGGCTCTTCCATAGGTATTTCAATGCATAATCTAGCATAACGTACTCTTGGGGAAGAGGATGTGCAGGCATCTACCTTCAATAGCCTTCCTATAACTCCTCTTATTTTCTGGAGTATTTTCCCGTCATAGAACTCGGTTGGTAATTGAGGGAGTCTAATCCATACCGCTGAAAAAGTTTGTCTAGCTTCAGTCGCCACAAAATTAGGTTGCCATCTCTGAATAGATAGGAAGTTACCATAGATGAACCATGGCCCTTTTTGGAGGATTTGGTTCATGATCTCTTCCTTTTGTAATTTGACTATGAAGTAGTCTTTGCCTAAGTCAATAAGGGGAACGTCGTCACTGATTTTTCATAGGTCTTGGATTTTTTGTTTTAAAATTTGGTGGAGTATTCTTCTACCTTGTAGTTTTACTATTAATAAGTATTTTCAGGGATGGTATATTCTTTGTCTATCTTCCAGGGATATGGGGACAGAAAGAGATGGATTAGTATTTTCTTTGCTTGAATATGAGTCTGGTTCCCGTTCATGGATGTCCATTGAAGACATGAAGGAAGAGGAAGGGTCTATGGAGAAATTTATTGAATCCTCTTTTCCCAATAGTTTCTCCTTGAACGTTTGAGGACTTTTGTCGCTTGGAGTACCTGGGCTATTTACTTTGTCCAAAGATTGGTTAGTTGATAACTTATCCGGCGGCTTTGGAGGGATTTGTGTAGTGTCTAAGTTAGAGGTGATTGGATTCATTGAGAATGGAAGTTTTTAGTTGGGGTTTTTGAATTTTGAAGGATAAACAAACCCTTCGCCTTTCTTTTGAATCAAAGTAGGTCGCTACTGTTGTATTTTAGTCGGTCGGGGGAAGCGGTAGCTTCGTGCTCCGCTTCTCTCGCGCTTGCTTGCGTGAAGGCTTAGAGCCCTTTTCGCTAGGTCCAAAAGCTTCCCAAAAGATCTGATCCAACAGAAATCCCGCATTGAGCGTAGCTGATATGCGGCTACAGCTAGCCTATCATATCATTCCAAGATCAGCCCTCAGCTCTTCTTTCAAAATTATCGAACATGATGACTTATCGTCTTGAGGCCATTCTTTATAATTGTCTTTCTCATACTGTGTAAACGAACTTCAAGTCTGAATTGTGTACTCAACAGGAAGCGTCACAGCCACCCCTGATGTCGATCTGCAGTATTAGTTTGAGAAAGTCGTTTGGTTTTTAACCTAGAGCGATTGGATTACCTGTATCATGCAAATGTCACTGTTTTTTATTATCCAGTTCTATATCGAAAACGAGCAGTTGATCCCACGAAAGCAACGCTGGCTTTCACATCCGAAACTGAAAAATCATCAGTTGGAGAATCGTTTTTACAGGGCTCGAATCATCTCCGATCCGATTTAGCAAAGCGAAAGCCAATAGCTTCGCTATAGCGACTACGTTCCAGCTTGGATTTGGAAATTGAATCTCTCAGTCGGCGGTCTTTCTTTATCTTTTTCATATCTGAATGTCTTTGTCGAGTTGGTTGGCATCATTTTCCTTTCTGTCTTTTCATTGTCCGGTGGTGCTTGGTCGAAGCTCCAGTAGTTAGCCACTCCCTTCTCAGAGAACCGAGAGAAAGGAGAGCACTTCTCTCAATCTTGTGGTTGTCACTTAATTATTATTCACTTGTACATATAATTTCTTTTTATGTATGTACTCAAACCTCAATAAGAATACTAAAATTTTACCCTTAATTTTGAGTAAGCTAAATTACATTAAATTGTTAATTTTTTTAATTATTCATCTTATGTTACCGTGTTATTACTACAAGCGTCAAAGAGATTATTTCTTGATCATAATTTTTTCAAATATCTTTTAAATATATTATTTACCAACTATTATGACTTAAAGTATATAATTTTCAAAAATATATAAATTTCATTTTAGAATAATTGGACACTCAATGGTACACATTAAAAATTAAGTTGCTTGACCCTTGTGCTCCACATAAAAAGAAATAGAGCGTGTCTATATGATACCAGAGATATAAAAAAATTAGATTACGTAATCATTATCAGAATCATGAAGAGCGGTAATCCAAAAAGTTGACTGTTTTGAGAGGCTGATATGAGTATGTTCCCATGATGACGCCATTATTGAAGGGTAAATAATACTACCGTGTTTGGTATCATTTTTTTCATTCGCACTAAATTTTTTTTCGTGATTAATTGTTCTCACAAATATTAAATAATGGATTTAATATTCAACGAAATGAGCGTAAGTAATGAAAATATGTTTTAATAGTATTACATGTTTTTTTAAAATATATATATATATATATATATATATATATATATATATATATATATATATATATATATCGAATGACTTGAAATACATGTGCAGCACACGTGCCAAAAAATTATTGTATATAAAACACACACAACATATACACATCACCCTACTTCGGTTGCAATTCATTTTTGAATTATTGCCATTTCACTAGACTTAATTATTGTTCCTTTGTACGTACAGAATTTTCTAGATATACTCAAACCTCAATAAGAATACTAAAAATTAGGGTACTTTTTAGTAAGCTAAATTGCATAAAAATGTTAATATAATTTCCCTTTTTCCAGTAAAATTATCCATCTTATGTGACATTGTTATTTTTATAAGCGTTAAAGAAATTATTCCTTGATCATGATTTTTTCAAATGTTTTTTTTTAAATATATTACTCCCTACGGTCCAAAATAAGTAATTTTTTGGCATTTTTCTTGTGGTCCAAAATAAGTGGTTTTTCCAAATTTCAAGAATGAATTAATTATTCTTTTTCTAGAGAAGAACAAACAGAAAGAGAAGAAAAAAAGGAAAAGGACAAAAAAGGGGAGAACAAAAGAAAGAAAAAAGCACGGATAGAGATAGCAGAAGCCTGGGATACCATTCCTTTTGCGCAAATAATAAGAGGTTACATGTTAATAACTCAATCAATTCTTCGAAAATATATTTGTATTACCTTCATTGATAATAGCCAAAAATCTTGGCACGTTTCGGTCCTCTTCCCCGTTACTTAGAAAAAGTGAGCCACCGGTTCAGGTACAAGATACTATCATTACCGCTACATTGTCCTTGGAGTAAATAGTGTTGGAATATGTGTTAGGAGTGTTTATGTGAGATAGTAAAGGTTAATATGGTCAATTTATTTGCTAATTAATGCTAAAAGGTGAATTTCTTAATCTGTATGAAAATATCCAAAAAATCACCTATTTTGAACCGGAGGGAGTATTAATTATCTACTATTGTGACTTACAATGATTTTCATGCAATTTTTTTTTAAATATCTAAATTTTATTTAAAAGATTTGAAGACTCATTGATACACAATGAAAATTAAGTTGTTTGACTAGCGTACTTCGAATCACACTACATCAAAAGAAATATAGCGCGTATAAAAAATACTACATATATAGCAAAAAAAGGATTACGTAATCAGTACTAGAATCCCGAGAGCAGTAAATCTAAAAAGTTGACTGTTTTGGGAAGCTGAGATGAGCATGTTCTCATGCTGATGCCATTATTGCAGGGTAATATTTGGCTTTATTTTTTCATTTGCGCTAACCTTTTTCCTAGTTTAATAGTTCTCGTAATAATTAAAACGGTGAAGGGTCTAATATGTCTCTCTACTATTAACAATTGTTTAAAAATATCCTTCGTTATACTATCGGGACATAAAACTCCTCACCGTTACACTATTAAACAAAAATGCCCCTAATTAGACGGCATAGACACATGGCGTAATTTAAAAGCTGAAGAGAACCTGCTTCTTTTAAAAACCAAACCCGCTCCGACCCAGTAAATTGACCCACCCTTCTAAACCTAAAAACACGGGTTATAACCTAACCTACAAAACACAGTTCTTTTTCTTCTCTTTCACTCTCTCTAGAAGCCTCCGTCGACAGAAGAAAAATTGTGAGATATCCGCCGCAAATGAAGTAAAGGTAATATATTTCTCCATGGAAATAGTTCGATTTTCTTGTTTTTACTCTTTTTTTGCTCAGTATTTTATGTGTTTGCTATTATTTTAGGGTTTTTCGCCTAGGGTTTTGATTTGTTGTATTTTGTTGACATCCATACATTTATTTTTGTACTTTCAGTATTATATTCACATTTTTTGTCTGCTTCAAGTGTTTGCATGCTTTATTATTGATATGGTCCCGATGTGAAGTTATTTTTGGTCCCGACATGGTTTTGGTTTTGGTAGCTGGTTTAGGGTGTTTGTTTGTCCCAATATTCTGAGCTTTTTCTGTTGTTTAATAGGTAAATTTGTCCCTAATTTGTTACTTTCTGATTATAGTATTATGTGTGTAGGACCACCTTCAATGATTTTTTTAGTTAATTTATTATGGAGTGGGCCTGAATCTGGACCTTTATGTGGTGTGGTCTCAAGATATGGACTTCTTCTTTATTTATTAGGTCATAAAGTATACTGTGAGTAGGACCACCTTCAATGGTGGTATGACATAGCTAAATGGGGTCTTTTATGTGTGAAGGGGGACCCTTACCCTTACTGATTTTTTAATATAATTATTCCCTTTTTAGTTCTGCCTTTTTATTGGTTTATTTATTCTTTGCTAACTTGACCTATTGGCTATATTTGTAGGTTATTGGAGATGGTGTTAATAGATATAATATTCAATTATGGTGGTGATTGGGTTACACAACCTGTGGTCTTATACACAAAGAAACTGGTGCACACTTGGACAGGTTATGACTCAGACTTACTTTCATATATAGACATAGTGAATGAATATATAAATAAGCTAGGGGTTGGAGACATGACTTTAGTCCAAAAAGCATGGAGTTGTATAGCGAGTACATGCAAATTGCTCAATCAGCTTGTAGAGTTAATGCAAATGGAGAAAATGGCTATGAAGTGTCAGAAGGCGGTGATAAGCATTGTGTGAATATGGCTGTGAAGAAGTGCACCTGTAGGCAGTGGGATCTTACAGGAATCTCATGTCCACATGTTATTAAAGTTGTACTTCACAACATGGGTGATCCTTTGACAGAAATGAACTGGTGGTATAGCAAGGAGGCATTTCTACTCACTTATAAACACAAGTTACAACCTGTAAGAGGTGAAAATTTTGGAGGATTGAATCATCACAAGCAATGGAGCCACCTGAGTTGGTGAAGTTGGTTGGCAGGCCTAAAGTTAAGAGAGATAGGCAGAAGGATGATGCCAGTAAAAGGCAAGGATTGTGGTCACAATCGAGAAAAGGAAGAGTTATGACTTGTAGCAAATGTGGAGAGACAACTCACAATGCTAGGACTTGTGGACAGGTAAAATTTAATTTGAATATTTATTTACTGAAATTTGAACTTATTTTATTTTTCTAACTTGGATTTTCTTGCAGCAACCAAAGGGAAGGGGAAAGGGTAAACAACAGACAAAGAGGCCAAGAACTTTGATAGATGAAGAAACTGAAGAAGACATTAATTGTTCAGCCCCTCCAATCAGCCAACCAAGTCAAAGACATTAACTGTTCAGCCCCTCCAACCAGTCAACCAAGTCAAGACATTAACTGTTCAGCCCCTCCAACCAGTCAAGACAATGGCTTTAGGTTCATGCCCACTCCTGGAGTTAGGAGTATTGGCCAATCAAGCAAGGATCTGGAGGTTGATCAAGATGTTGTACTAAGGCCCAAGGGTGATATCAGAAGTCAGTACAAGACTTAAGATGAGACAGCAGGTACCAATACCCATTGGCACAAGGTCAATCACCTTCACTGGTGATCACACTGGTGTGAGTGATCCAACAAACCTTCCATACACACCACCATCTTTAAGATGGAAAGGAAAACCTGCTACAACTGCAAATCAGTTAGAAAAACAAAAGCAACAGAGAATTGGGAAGCTTAGGCCAAGGAAAGGAAATTGAAGACCAAACTGAACTTTTTTTGTGTTTTGATGGGATGTATTAACTGCAAACTTTGCTGCAAACTTATTAATATTGGTATTGGATTCGGATGTCATATTATGACTTGGTTGTACAAATTTTTGTTGTTATAATATGACATCCATTCATCCATTTGGTGATGTAACTACTGTGATAATAGTACTTAAATGCTTATTAACAGTACTTATTGAATTGTCCCTTTTGAGTTTGCACAGTGCTGTAGTTTTGAATGTGATCTTTTGGTCTTAACAGTGCTGTAGAAAAACTGTGTTGAAATTAAATGCTTATTAACAGTACTTATTGTCCCTTTTGAGTTTGCACAGTGCTGTAGTTTTGAATGTGATCTTTTGGTCTAAACAGTGCTGTAGAAAAACTGTGTTGAAATTATCTTAATCATGCTGTAGTTTCGAAATGATACAGGTTTATGTGTTCATTGATTAGAATTCACAATAAGTTATTCCAGATAGTGCAGTAAAACTGTGTTGAAATGATACAATTTTTAAGTAACAATGCAACATGAAAAAGCATTACAATTAGTAGGCCTTACACAAAGAAAAAAATATTTTCATAACTTCGTCACAACAACATTAAACTTCATAAAAAATTCATTAAAGTAGGCACTATATCAATAGGCATTAAAGTTGGCACTATATCAATAGGCACTATACATATTAGTAGGCAACATAAACAATACCAACTACACATTTCAGTAGGCACTACATAATACATTTCATCAACAATATTTAACTTCATCATACACGATAATTTGTTCACAATAACTTGTCCGAAATTGATCTAAACAAATGCATTACTTCATCATCATTGCAGCAACAAATCCAACAAACAGTGCAAACAATATCAAAACAAACATCTTCATCTTCAACAGTTTCTCTTCCATCTCCCTTGCTTTATTCACTTCAATATTTTTTACAGCCTCTAATACATCAACCTTTTCCAGCAATTTGTCCCTTTCAACTTTGCACGTTTCCAACAACTGATTCAACATATTGATTGTCACATTAGCAGCATCTAATTTGCACTGCAACTTGTTGATTTCTATCAACGCTCTGTCCGGGTAGGCTTCGTCTTGCCATTCCCAATATCCGCACGACTCATTCTAACAAAAACAACCAATTACGAAATTTGTATCATACCTTCAAATTATGAATCGAAAGCAAAATTAAAACTTACTTCAGGTTTAGCACACTTATAGAATCTCCTTCCAGGATTTTGAGCTGTGGTTGATTTGAAGTTCTTGGCAATCTCCCCACAATGGCACCTCCTCTTTGATGTAGCAGTTGAATCAGACATGGAACCCACGTTTGAGACTGAATCTTGCGTTTGGAATTACCAATTTTGAGTAATACAGAGGAGACGAACCTTTGAGACTGAATCTTCAGCTTTGGATTTACTAATTTTTGAGTAACAGAGAGAGGAGGCTTTTTCTCTATTGAGGGTGGGACGAAATTATGGTTGTAACCCTTGTTTTCAGGTTTAGAAGTGTGGGTCAATTTAGTGGGTCGGAGCGGGTTTGGTTTTTAAAAGAAGCGGGTCTCTTCAGCTTTTAAATTACGCCACGTGTCTATGCCGTCTAATTAGGGGCATTTTTGTTTAATAGTATAACGTTGAGGGGTTTTATGTCTCGATAGTATAACGAAGGATATTTTTAAATAATTGTTAATAGTAGAGGGACATATTAGACCCTTTACCGTAATTAAAAATATATTTTAACAGTTTTATATGGTTCTAAAGAAAATCTTGTACTGAATAACTCGATATACACGTGCAATACATGTGCCGAGAGATTAATATGCATGTAACACACACATAACATATACACATGATCGTACTTCTACCGCAATTCATATTTTTATTTGTTATTATTTCACTACACTCAATTATATTTTGCTTATACATATAGAATTTTCTATATATGCTCAAACCTCAATAAGGTTAAACAATTTTGCCTTAATTTCTTTTCTTATGTTCAGTAAAATTATAGTTAAAAAAAAAACTTGGATTACATAATTACCATCCGAGGACTGGTATAAAGAGTTGATTGTTCTACGAAGCTTAGATGAACATGTTCTCATGCTTGAAGGGTGGATATTAATACCATGTTTGGCCTTACTTTTCATTTGCACAAACTTTTTTATATTTTAAATATTTTAAAAGCGCTCATATGTATAACTAATCTTAGCACGTGTATTTCGTATTAGTTATTATACATTCAAAGAAGATAACTAATGAAAGTCGCATATCACATTTCTGAAGAAAAAAAATTATTTGCTTTTTGAAAGAATACAATAATCTTGTAAAATTGAAGTTTAAGTAAGACAAATTATCTATAAGAAGATAAATTAGTTTTAAAATTTAGAAGCAAATTCACAACAAATACTTAACAAATGAAGCAAAGGTTGTTCACTTCCTACATGGAATTAAATGAATTTGGCATTTTCTAAGAAGGAAATAAATTTTGTTGAAAGTTTAAAAATATTCCTCAATTTTCAAATGTGTATTTTAATAAAAAAGATTTTAAAAAAAGACGGTCCTAAATGCAACGCAAATTAAAGAGGAAAATACATTTTCAGAAGGAACTAAATCACCTTTAATCCCTCAAATCAAAACTTAATAAAAGAAAGAAAAATTATGTGTCTCTTTGGCAATCATAGATCATAAACTATCTTAGATTGCTCTCATTTAATCAGGAGTAATCGCCTTGCAGAATTTTTTCTAACAAATTCTACTCAATAAGCGTTTTTTCCAGCACACTTAATTAGAGATTACGGTAAAATTAAGAAGGTACTAGTGGTCCTTGTTTGACCAAAAATTATCGAGATTTTTTTGGTTAAATCATTTAGAGAAGAATGAAGAGGTAAATCTTAGTCAAACATAATAACCTCCAGATCCACAAACAAATCAGAAAGTAATGCATAAGATGAAATAGGGGTGATCCATCTTATTGATATCCGAAAATTGTTCTTTTGTTAATCGATGGAGATGACTGTTTTTCATCCTCCATGGAAGATGACTTTGCCTTCCTTTTGCTAAGAAGATTACAGAGGAGCGGGAAGAGAGAGAAAAACCCCCCCTTTAATGAAAGACTCCTCCCCTATATATAGTTATGGAATCCTCACTATGGGTCAATACACTTTCGCATCACGTCCGCTTTCGTCGTTCCCTGAGTATCGTTCTTTATCATGGCGGGTATTGTGAGTGCGGGATTTTGGATCAAACCATGTCGTCTTCCACTATCTCGTCTCTTGGACGGGATCTCGGTTAGGCCGACTGCAGCGGTCAGATTTTGACCAATACAGTTAGTCCCTCCGTCTACCGGGGTCGTCTCTTATCGGGCCTGGTAGGCGGATTATGGTTGTTACATATCTGAGAGATCTGACTACCTACCCCTTGGGTATGGTCTTTAGATTCCAGTAATGTGACGGCGTCTTTTCGATACCCTTGAACCATTGCAGTCATTTCGGAACCTGAACATCATTTATCTCGAAGCGTTGCTTATGGTTACCTACCATTATGACACACGTTCCTAGGGGATTGAACCGCTTCATTCCCTATCAACTTCAATTGGCGACTCTTGGGCTTCGTGCTTGGAAAATTTATGTCTCTTATAAATAGGACTGCACCATTCGATTTGACACATTTTTTGCCTTTACTTAAGTGAACTTTGCGAATCTTCTTTCCTCCCGATACTTCAGATTTTTGATTTTCTCCAGTTAGCCAGGAATTTTCGTCTTTCCTTTTCTTTATTCTTTTGCTTTATCAAATTGATTCAAATGGCTGGTGATTCTTGTCGCATTGACCTCTCTGCCACAACTCCGGCGTCGGAAAATGATGTTCTGGCTAGTGGAAGAGCAGGAGTGGTAGAAGATGAGGAGGTCCCGTCAGTGGGTGAGATCTTGCCTCGCCCTGGGAAAGCGTGGAGCGATTTCCACAGTCCCGCCGGGGAGGAGCCGGAACCTGCTCCCTTCGTCATAACTGAGGAGGGGATCGCAGAATTGAAGGCTAGGTGGGGAATCCCTCGCCACGTTGAAATACTGCCGGCGGTGGGGGACGACATAGTCCATTTTGACCGTCCAGGGTATTGCGTGTTCTACGCCTACCCCTTTATTGTCAGATACACGCTTCAGCTTCCTCTCTTGGTGGTAGATTTCTGCCGCTTTTACGAGGTATGTCCAGCGCAACTTTCGTCGTACCTGTATAAATTGTTCCTCATGCTGCTCAGGTTTGCGGAGCTTGCTGGTCGTGAGATCACTTTGGGGCATATGCTCAATATTTTCTCCCCTCAACTCATTCACGGAACGATGATTCACATGCGCCACCGAGGGTCGAAGAGTCTGGTGGTGAAGATGGACGATAGAGCCAACCGTCGCTTCTACGAGAATTACTTTTATGTGCGGACCGAATACCTTGTGGCGGATCCTACGGGGTTCCCTGAGAAATGGAACTTCGCCTGTAAGTTTCTATGCTTTTGTTCGGAATGATGTTTGACTACTTTCTTTTGGGTAGTACTAAACTGTGTTTTTTACAGCCGCGAAGCTACCTCCTGCACCTGTTGATGGTATCCGCGAGTGGGTGAGCGCCATCCTTCCTGATACGGCGGGTGTCCATACATGGTCGTCTTTCTATGAGAAATATGGTCGCAAGCCCCACACTGGTGAGTAATATCGTCTTTGTTCGCTATTCCTTCTCCTTTCCTTTTTACTTGGTTTCTTATGTGATGTTTGTCGATGACAGGAAGAGTGCGAAGAGCGAGGGCTCCTCTATTAGCTTTTCGTCAACCTGCCTCGTCCGCTCGTCCTGCCTCGGCATCTACTACCCGACCTTCGTCGAGGGCCGCTTCAGTCGAATCTACGGCGACGGTCGTACACGCGGAGGTTACCCCTCGACCTGAAATTTCAGCCCCTGTAACCTCCCAGTGAGGGAATCTTCCCGTGCGGAGGAAAGGGAAGGGCCATAAAAGAGGCGGCGCGTGGAGTTCAAAATGGCTCCTTCAGCCGTGATACATTTAGAGGAAGACCTTCCCTTCACGGGATCTGAGGCGGGAGTTGATGCCGTTCCGCCTATAGAGGCAGTGCCAGCTGTTGTGTCTGACCCATCGACGGAGATTCCCGCTGCTGTGATTAATCTGCCACCGGCCGTGACGGGGGGTCAGATTTCTGAGGCCGCTGCTACTGCTTTGGACGGGCCTTCGTCCTTGGTACCTGGTCGTGCTTCTTCCTCGGCCGCAGAAAGGGGAAAGGGTGTCGTGGTCGACGACTACGAATCCGAGTCTGATCTTGATCCTGATGATGTTAGGATGTTTGAGGAGGGTCTTACCCGTTTGGTGGTTTTGGCGGGAGGGTCGTCCCGTGTTCTTGAGATTCCGTCGGATATCAACCTTCTGGGAGATACGGAGGACCCGGTGCCGCAGTTGATGATGTTATAAACGTCAATACCACACAAGAGGGGGGGGGTGATTTCTGTGGTACCTAATTTTCGTGTTAGAAGAACCTGGTTCTTCTAAGTGTTCTAACTACAGCAGTTTGCGGAATAATAAATACTGAAAGTAAAGTGCACAGAGATTTTTACGTGGAAAACACCTGGCTCAAAAGGTGAAAAAACCACGACCTACTACTCAGTAGGATTTTCCCAAACTCCACTAAAATCACTGAGCCAAAAACTGCATTTACAAAACTCTTTGTAAACCTAAGGATTAACTCTAATCCCAGTGTAGCACACAGCCTCAAGTGTTGCGACACTTTCAAGTTAACCCTAACTTGAATACTCAAATATACCTATTACAATTGCTTCTAGATAAAGCTGAAAGGTACAATATGAAAACCTACTACAATTGAACTAGACTTAGAATAAACACAATGATGAAACTGGTTCTTCTATCTTAGTTCATGTAGCTTCAGACGTGCACACTTGTATCTCGCATATGTTGCTTGCAAATCAGACTTGATCTTTTTGCTCTCAAATATGCTTAACTTCTGCTTATGTGCAATCACCTGTAAAAGAGAACAATCGTTATATTTATGGAGTTAGTAATCAGAGTTTGATAAGACCTCGAATTGTGGATCCTTTGACAATTCGAGTCCAAGAACAACTCTAACTCCTAATCCATATTCTCGATCCGGATGTAATTCTCTTTTCATAAGGAGACTTCAACTCCTTATCCTATATGCAATCTTTTCGATCAGTTCAGAAGATATTCATCAAGATATTGCTGCTTGATCTCAAGGACTTATCTTCTTCACGTGCATCTCATGTGTATGGGCCATAACAACTGTGTCTCCTTAGATGAACCTGGTCCTTTACTGAGTTCATTTTGTCAATCTTCAAAACTTCATCTGAACTTGGGCCAACAAATTACCCCTTTTTGATGATGACAAACTCTGTGCTTTTATTGATCAGAGACCCTGTGGAACTCAGCTTAATTTTCACACTTTAATTAACTTATCATTAAGGACCAGGTTTAATCAGGTTATAAACATCACATTTTTCAGAATACGTTACATCACATTTTTTAGAATACGTAAAGCATACAATATCTCTTCCCCCTTTTGGCATTATCGAAAAGTTGCATTTTATTAGAATCCCAGATGTTAATTATTACTCATGGCCACTGGGGCAACTGCAAGTGAAAACATGATTTAGTTAATCAATAATCAGCTTCACAGAAATTTAACTATTAAGATCAGAAGTTTCATAGAACAAGAGAAAACAAAGCACATTGTCATTGATTAGGAGATGTTTCTACAAAACAGACCACAAAAAGAAAAACAAACATCCAACCATGAGCAAAAAAATAGAGAAAAGTCCCGAATCTAGGTCACTGAAGGAGTTTCTAAACTGATTCTAGGGCTTGGAGGAACTAGAGGGTTGGGATTGAAGAAGATTAAGCATTGTTTGGAGCATCCCTTCACTCTTTTCTTTTTCCTTTGCTAGCTCATCTTTGAGGCCATTTCTTTCACTCTCGAGCTCAGCAATGTGAGCCTGGAGCCTAGCAATTTTTGCATCTTTTGTTCCACATTCTAGAACCACTGCCCTAACTTTGCTGTTCACAGGAGTTTTCACGGATGAACCAGGTTCAACTGGGGTTACACTTAGCAGATAATCACAAGCCTGCAGAGTTTTGATCCCAAAGTGCTCTTTGCTGGAGGCCATCTCCCACTTTTTCAATGGCACATCTAACTTGGCCAAGACAGTTGTCAGTATAAACCCATAAGGAGTGGCATGGGCCTTGGAGCCATTTATCACTCTATCCAGCAGCTTGACAATGAAACTAGGCCAGTTAATCTGCTTTCCTGTCACAAGACACTCCAGAAGGACCAGGTCCATATAATTTGCAGTGTGCCTTCTCTCCTGTCTGGGCAGCAGACACTTGTTCACAAATTCAAATAGCACCTTGTGCTCAGGCTTCATCTCACTCTTTTGCACAAACCTAGCCTCAGGCACTTCTTCAGCAGACTTGGTATCACAGAAATTCCGGGTGATTTGGAGAGCAGAAGGGAGAGAATCTAGACAAGGCCACCTTTGCCTAGTATAATCATCATATCCCTCACAGGGTATGTCTAGAATTCTTCCCAACTTAGGTGCATCAAACTGCACCTCTACTCCTCTCACCAGGCTTGTAACAACCCCATTCACCACTGTGGCATTCGCCATAAACTCTATCAGTTCTTTTCTTGCAAGCCTGCCATCCAGTTGAAGAACCATGTCCTTCCAACCCTGTGCTTCCAGTGCATCAACCAGTCTTTTCATGCCTGGCTCCTCCAGGTCTTTCAGAATTCTTCCTTTCAATATTTTTCTCTTTCCAAAAAGGATAAACCTGTCCTGCTCTTTCTCAGATTCCTCTTCTTCATCTTCTTCTCCACTCCAAGCTTCTTCTTCTTCAGGAACTTTCACTTGTTTTCCTTTAACTGCAGACCTGGTTCTTTTTGCCAGGGAGGGTTCAGCAGAGATAGATTCTGAAGACTTCTTGGTAGAAGTCTTGGATTTCTTAGGTTTAGGAGTGGGAACCTCCTCAGTTGTACCTCTCTCCTGATGGACCAGTTCCATCTCTTCCTCCTTTTCTTCTGCAGCCACAGAACTTTCCAGAACTTTAGCTTTTCCCTTTTCCTTGTTCTTTTTCTTGCTTGCCTCTAAGGCTTTCTGCAACTCAGCCTCGCTTTGCCTTACCCTGCTTCTGGTAGCTTTCACCTTTGGTGCTGAAGGGACAGTAGACTTAGGAGATGACACCTTGCTCTTCTTTGTTGGCTTAGAGGCAGTTGGAGCCTTTTGAGAAGAAGCTTTGCGCTTCTTGGGATCATAGCTTTCTCCAACTTTCTTTAGAATGTCAGCCAAGGTTTCTTCCACAGATGAACTGGTCCAACTTGTGTTCACCCA